>NC_136605.1:5061127-5286127 GCF_910589615.1 Taurulus bubalis
GAAGAGGAGGAAAAGGGGAGGGATGGAGGAGGGGAGAGGAGGGATGGAGGAGGTTTAGGAGGGAACCCAAGGGCTTGACTGGCAGGTGAAATGTTCAGGAGGGGAATAAACTTACATTCTGTCTTCTTTGACCCTTAAGGATGTGACATAAATAAGTGAGCAGTAACACTGCAGCCAAAGCACGGCGTCAAAGACTCGTGAAATATAAAATGTACGGCGTTCAGCATTAATATCTGTTCTGTGAAGACATGAGCAGAGAGGATATGAATACTAATATGAAATACTGTTTCTGCAGTAGTCATTTGGGCTTTTTTGCCAACAGAACAACCACATTTCAGTTCAGTTTTCTCTGTGTTTTTAGAGCAATTTCCAGTTAAAAACTAGACCACTCATGTAACTGCCATCCAATCCAGCTTTCCTTAATGGCTTTTTGAGACACATTGCGTCTGCTTTTCTTCCACGTCTAATTTCATTCCCGCTAATAATTATAGGAATGTTTTTAATTCCGACCCTTTTAGGACACAAGTAGCAGAGCGGCTGCGCCCCGGCCGGCTCTGCATCGGTCTCAACGAGCCACTCAGAGATGGAACATGTTATGCCCCAGAAGTGCTGCAAAACCGGCTCCAGAATCTGAGCGTCCACATTCCATTTTACCCCGTTTCTTTTCTCCTGAACGGCCAAATCCACCTGAGCGTCTCCGAGTTCGGATAAACTGATGTGGATCAGCTGATGGGCTGAAACCGGAGCTCACTGGAGTCAGCGTGACCCTGTAGATCTCTTCTATTAATACATTCAAAGAAACTTTGAAGACCGTTTTTTTTTTTTTTTAGAATGACATCAGTCATTTGCCATGTTGGTATTTACAGTCTGCATTAAGTCTCGGTAATCGTACCTGAACAAGATGAGAAAAATGGGATCTAAGGAGCATTTCCAGCTGTTAAAGTCTAAATATCCGTCTGCTGTAAACATCTGTCAACATTAATCCATAAACCTTAAAGAGTGTCGTCCTCTCTGAACAGCAAAAGGATTTAAAGTCAAACTGTGATAAGACGCTGCTTTCCGTCAGCGCACGAGATCAGAGAGAACAACGTTAGCATGCCGATGTTCAGCAGGTATAACCAGGGCTCTCAAGTTTTTAAGACAGGTAAGAGTGACATATCCTCCTCCTCCTCAGTTTGAGGAAACGCTATTGCGTTTGACCTTTGATCTGTGCGTGAAGTCAGAGCCAGTCGGGATCAAGGACCAGGCCTAGCTCATCTAGCTAACGAGCCTATTGTGGCGATTCTGACCCACAATCCTCTGCACGGCCGAAGATGAGCCAAGGTGACCAATTAGACATCATATATGTCAGCATGGGGTACAGTATAAGTCACAATCGTATGGGCCATTAGAAGGGCAGCCGCAGCACATACTTAAAGTAAACGCAGCCTAACTTCACCATCTTAGCTCAGTGTGTTAGCGCGCTAACATTTGCTAGCACGAGACAAGGATGAGGCTGATGGGAATGTCCCTCGTTTTGCAGGTATTTGGTCATAAACCAAGGAATTTGACGAATAAAAAGGTTGAAGTGATGGCGCTGGATGAAACGTTAGAGGATGTATACAATTTTATGGTAATCTACCCAAAATGACTCATTTTGAGACATTTCGTTAAAAACCACAAATATCGACCTCATGGTGGCGCCAGAGGAAAAGAGAGAACACACTTTATCCTCTGGGAACCATGAAATAAATCACTCATTGAAATCCATCACTTAGCTTTTCTATATATATATATATATTGAGGTTTAGAGTTGTCGTGAGCTCAAAAAGGATTGAATGAAGACTCAATAAGTACCGATCAACTGAGAGGGAAACAGACGTGTCGATGCTTCTGCGTTGGGTTCACATCTTTACTGAGTCACAGTTTAAACATATTTCACCAGCAAATGACAGAGGAGGAAACACAAGATGGGAAGAAAAAACAAAACAGAAATCACAAAAAGAACAGAAATCTGTAAAATCTTTTTTTTTTGTCATTGAGAAATGATTGTAGTTAAAAATCTGTGTTGTACCGAAAGACAGTGGAACGAGAAGATGAGGAAGAAGTGTCCTATGTAAGAATGACCTGCTCTGCTTTTTGTGACTCCATCAACAGGCAGCAGCTCTGGTTTCCCTCCTTCCTCTGGCTCCCCCGTGTGGTAATGTACAGGCGGTGCATGACGTGGATACACGGATACATTCATGACTTGAGGCGGGGACACCGAACACAACGAAACACACACTTAGCAGCAACAAACGGCAGAGGTCAAGGGACAAGAGGCGGAGCGAGGGCGGGAAAAAGAGACAAACTGCTTCCTGTCAGAATAATCTTTTGCCTCTTTGACTCGGGGAGTCACGGATCGGTTCAGTACGATCACCGAGTCCTTCATCGTGTCGGACAGACGGCAGGATCCCTCATCTCATCTTCCATCTGTTACGTAATCTGGATTATCTTCACCACTTCCTTCCTCCCTCTAAAAGCCACGCAGCACACTCGCAGTGTCACGGATCCGTGACACAGCGAGTGTGCGCTACACGCTACACGCTACACGCTACACGCGACACGCTACACGCGACCCCAGCCGGCTCTTCGTCCCGTTGCAAAGAGACAGACGCAGAGGAAGAGGAGATTCGCCTCTCGTCACTGTCAAGTTCCTCCTCTCTCTCTGTGTGTGTGTGTGCCGGACAGTCTCCTCTCAGAGTCTGCGGCTGGCCGCCAACGACCCCCTGTGACCTCTGACCCTAGCAGAGGTCGGAGACGTAGTCAAAATCCTTGAAGTGGTCCTGTTCCTTGGAGGAGAGGATGCGGCGCTCGCGGGGCGGCGTGAGCGCCGGAGCCTCGGCCGTGAACTCCACGTCGAAGTTGCTGACGTCCTCCTTTCCTCCGATGGTCGGGACGAACGGGGGCGGGACCTTCCGCCGGAGGAGATCCTCCCAGTCGATTCCCTAAACGACAGGGAGGTTTTAGTTTCTCACCAACGGCACTCTGGGACGTTGAGATCCAACAACTGAACCCTCACCCTGAAGAACGGTTGTTTCTTCACGTCTTCGGCGTCCTTTTCTCCAGAGCCCAGACGTCTTTCTGGATTCCTCCTCAGCAACTACAAACAAACACAAAGGACCAATTCCCCACTTTTTACTCTTCGTGGTCTCAGTGATCAAATGTTTTCATAGAATATTTATGAGATGAATACAATTGTTATAGTAGGTTCAATATGGAGGATGATGATTTATGTTGATTTATGTCCGTGTTTTTCTGTTCTTTGTTCGTATAGTTGGTTGTTATGCTGTTATGTATTTTTACTTTTTTTTTTGACTTATTTGTTGTTGTTTTTTGTTGTCTAGTAATGTGAAGTAATGTGTAAGTTGTGTCTGACCCGTCTCATGACGCCGATGGCTTCGGTGGAGAGGAAGCGAGGGTAGCGCACTTCGTCGTTCACAATGCTGTCGAAAACCTCCTCCTCATCGTCGCCTGGGAACGGAGACTGAAAGAAACCGACACGTTAGTTAGTCACACATTGGAGCTCTGTGACCGCCGTCTCTAAAAGCCTTGATTCAGTTATATACACGACAAACACTCCCAGACTATCAGAGAGTGGACGTCACAGCATCGTGTTCCTTTAAAGGGGAAAGGATGCCAAAGCTCATCCGTCATCGCTGACACCGCTTTGCCAGCCGCCCTGTTACTCTGGTCTGGACCCAAAGTGGTGGAATGAACTGCTCTTTGCAGAGTCCATCTCCACTCGATCCACTAAATGTATATCCATTAATCTATCCACTCTTTAACCCAGGGGTGGGCAAACTTTTTGGCTCAGGGGCCACATTGAATAAAAAAATTTGTCAGATGGCCAGTATCAGATGGATGGAGAGTGTTTGTGTGAACCTGTCACGGGAGGACAATGTTTAGGACCCAAATGCAGACCACATGAGAGTATGAGTATCTGGTGAAACAGATTATTGGAGCCAAAGGGAAGGTGGGGAGCCTGTGGTCCGCCACAGGGGGTGCTGGGCGGTGTGAGACCCGTGGCTCTACACTGGACGACGGCGAGGCCGGCAGGGGGCGGTGTGAGAATATAACGTACATGACTCAGCTTTTTTGTTCAACTCGCTGGTTAAATCTTCATCAATTGGTTCTACCTGCCGAGTCACTGTTCTGCGTGATGAACTCAATTTTTCAAATTTGTTTTTGCTCTCTGGACATAAGAGACCTGCTGTTTCTACCATACATTCTTTCAAAAACTCTCCTTCAGAGAAAGGCTTGCTGGCTTTTGCTAATTTGAATGCTAGCAAAAAACTTGCCTTGGTGCTTGATTCTTGTATAGCAGTTTGGTGGAGAAAAATATTTTGCTGACTCTTTAAATTGGCTGCCAACCTCTTAGCAGTAGCCGCCCGTTCTGTCGTTGACTGTTGGCTAGCATAGTTAGCATGCCCGGCGGAAAAGTGGCGGCTAATTTTGTATTCTTTGAATACTGCAATGGTTTCTTGGCAAATAAGACATACTGCCTCTGATCGTACTTCGGTGAAAAAATACTTAGCAGTCCACTCATTAAAGACTCTGAACAGCTGCTGTAACGCCTCTCTGTTCCCGACTTGATTTTCCCAAAGCACGATGACCACAACAGACCAGCGTTGATGTTTCTTCATGCTTATTTATTTCGCTCTTTTAGGCTTTTCGTGTGTGTTCTTCTGCAGCAGAGCCGTGTGCGCAGCAGAAGGCATTACTGCGGTCTTTCTGCTGCAGCAGAACACACGAAAAGCCTAAAAGAGCGAAATAAATAAGCATGAAGAAACATCAACGCTGGTCTGTTGTGGTCATCGTGCTTCGGGAAACTGAACTTGGGAACGGAGAAGCGCTACAGCGGTCTTGACTATAACTTTTTTTTTTTTAATGTTATAATAATTATAATACTCGGCGGGCCGGATCCGGCCGTAGTTTGCCCACCTCTGCTTTAACCTATGAATCAATTAAACCGAACGACTCATTTCCTTTATGTTCAGCCAAGCGAACCGCCTGCTGGCTGAGCGGTGGCGCTCCTCCTTTACATTGATCCGGGAAATGTCCGAAATCCAAGCATGCAGAGGTCGCCAAAGGATGTTTGCTAGACACACAACACACAACACACAACAGCCCAGCTGCGTATTCTCACCTCACCGACCAGCATCTCGTAGACGAGCACCCCGAGGCCCCACCAGTCCACGGCTCTGGTGTACGATGTGTCCGTCAGCACCTCCGGGGCCAGAAACTCAGGAGTCCCACAGAAGGTGCTGGTCCTGTCCCCAAAACCCATGCCTCAAGAGGGAGAGGAGAGTGTGAGGGTGGAGTAGATGCTAGGGGTGATGAGAGGGGGAATAAGTAACACGCTCACCTTCTTTACAGAGCCCAAAGTCGGCTATCTTCACAAAACCCTCCTTGTCCAGGAGCAGGTTGTCCAATTTAAGATCCCTGACAGAGAAAAAGGAAGCGGATGTTCATGTTAAATAGTATTTGCTCATCCCTTCTTTTCTTTTGTACAGTATGTGCAACTATACAAGTGCTCACCGATACACAATCTTATGGTCGTGAAGGAACTGCAGACCCAAGACCACACAAGCAGAGTAGAACCTGTCGGAATAACGATAAACAGAGAATTCAACATATGCATACACTCGTTCATACAGGAATACACATTCTGACCAGTGGATTTCATGACTTTAAACCAAATTTCCATGACCAAACATGAAAAAGATGAAACATGAAAAAGTGAGTAAATGTAGTATTTAAACTAACAATGAGAATACAAAGCATACAGTAAACCGTAAATGACACAAATTAATGAGACAATAGTTTGATGAAAAGAATAAACATTTATATAGATGCCTGTATGTATGCCTGCTTATATTTTGAGCGTCTTTCTTTTAAAAGCATATTCATTATTTCAAATGAACGTCATGAACACATGAATATAACACATTCACATGACTTTTCCAAAACTTTGGGGATTTTATTTTTTTCAAGGACTTTTCCAGGCCTGGAAATAACCATTTTAAAATCCCATGACTTCTCCAGGTCTTCCATGACCGTAAGAACCCTGCAATGGATGCTCAGACGTAAACACATGGAGCATGGAGCTTTCCAAGAAGGCCCACTCATCACCTCTCTTTAACACACACACACACGCACACGCACACACACAGCAGAACTCACACAGCGCGGGGCTCAGAGAAGACGTCGGCATGTATGTGCATCATGAGGTCCCCTCCTGCCGTGTACTCCATCACAAAGCACACGTGTTCTGGCGTCTGGAAGCACGCAAACAGGTTGACCAGGAACGGGTGGTGCGAGCCGTTGACGGTCTCAAAGATCCGCTTCTCGCACATCAGACTGGAGACAGACAGCGAGGAGGCGGGGTGAGACTGAGGTGACTGAAGGAGACGTGCTGGTTGAGGTCACCGCGCGCTTACCTTTCCACTTCATCCCTCGCCACGATGTCGCCCTTCTTCAGGGCTTTGATGGCGTACAGGCTGCTGGTCCGTTTGTACTCTGACAGCAACACCTGGAGAGATTCACATGTTTAGTCAGTAATTCTCCATAAAAAATAACCATGTGTCGGGTCACGTGTCCTGACGTTCCCCTGTGTGTTTGTATATTTTATTTATTTGGTTTCTATTCCATTTGTTTTGTTGCATTCATTGCCTTCATGGTCCTTTTTGTTTACCGGTATTTAAGTTATGTATGACTATGCTTTTCTTCTCTGTAGAGCACTTTGTAAACTTTGTTTTTAAAAAGGTGCTAAATAAATAAAGTTATTATTATTATTATTATTAACGAAAGTGGCCCGTGACTCCCGCCGTGCGTTTTCTATCGGAATATGTATTTGAATTTAGAATATTTGATTGACAACGTTGAAGTTGTGGGATGTACACCAAGATAATGAGCTGAAAACCAGTCGGGGATGTCGCTCTGTGTGTTTGTCAACTTTCACACAACGCAGAGCAAGTTGAGACACAAGTAGCATTTAGACGAGCAGCACCAGGTGTGTTCATCTATGAGGAAGAAGGAGGTTTGAGCACCTTCCCAAAGTGGCCCCTGCCGAGCACTGCGACCAGCTTGAAGTCCTGGAGGCAGAGAGGGCCTCTGCTGGGTCTGAGAGAGAGAGAGAGAGAGAGAGAGAGAGAGATATTAAAGGCAGATTATAGACACGGCATGCAACAAAACATAACAGGAGGTCATATTTAAATGTGTAAAAACCTCCATAGCAGCTTCGTGGTGAATAATGTTCAGCATGTGACTCTAACCGGCATCACACACACACACACACACAAACACACACATTTCATATGCTGTGAAGAGAGGTTACGACACAAGACCATATTGTGTGGGGGTGTGTTCCTGGTGTCAAGCTGTGTTGGCCATAGTGCAAAAATATATGCTCAGGTGTGGTTTCAGTGTGTGTGTCTGTGTGTGTGTATGTGTGTGTGTGTGCGCGTCTCTGTGTGTGCGCGCGCGCGTGCATGCGTGTGTGTGTATGCGTGTGTGTGTATGTGTGTGTATGTGTGTGTGTGTGTGAGAGAGAGAGAGAGATGGGTCCCCCTTTGAGTTTGCACCTGCGTAAAGAGTTCTGGGACAGCGATCTGCTTGGCGTCTCCTGAACTGGGACATCCGGCGCAGACGGAGGCTCAATGACCGGTGTCTGCTCCTGAGGAACGCCACAGAGACGACGACGAGAAATGAGAAGAAGAAGAAGAAGAAGAAGAAGAAGAAGAAGACAGGGACAAATGAGAACGTGCCAGTACAATGACCTTCAGTCCCAGCGGACAAACAAGACCGTGAGCCATTGACAGTTACCAGATCCCCTGCTGGCCGACCGCCTCACTCCTCCCTCTTCCTGTCCACTCCTCCCCTCACTCCTCCCTCTTCCTGTCCACTCCTCCCCCCTCACTCCTCCCTCTTCCTGTCCACTCCTCCCCCCTCACTCCTCCCTCTTCCTGTCCACTCCTCCCCTCACTCCTCCCTCTTCCTGTCCACTCCTCCCCCCTCACTCCTCCCTCTTCCTGTCCACTCCTCCCCTCACTCCTCCCTCTTCCTGTCCACTCCTCCCCCCCTCACTCCTCCCTCTTCCTGTCCACTCCTCCCCTCACTCCTCCCTCTTCCTGTCCACTCCTCCCCTCACTCCTCCCTCTTCCTGTCCACTCCTCCCCTCACTCCTCCCTCTTCCTGTCCACTCCTCCCCTCACTCCTCCCTCTTCCTGTCCACTCCTCCCTCTTCCTGTCCACTCCTCCCCTCACTCCTCCCTCTTCCTGTCCACTCCTCCCCTCACTCCTCCCTCTTCCTGTCCACTCCTCCCTCTTCCTGTCCACTCCTCCCCTCACTCCTCCCTCTTCCTGTCCACTCCTCCCCTCACTCCTCCCTCTTCCTGTCCACTCCTCACCTCACTCCTCCCTCTTCCTCCCCTCACTCCTCCCTCTTCCTGTCCACTCCTCCCCTCACTCCTCCCTCTTTCTGTCCACTCCTCCCCTCACTCCTCCCTCTTCCTGTCCACTCCCCCCCTCACTCCTCCCTCTTCCTGTCCACTCCCCCCCTCACTCCTCCCTCTTCCTGTCCACTCCTCCCCCCCCCCTCACTCCTCCCTCTTCCTGTCCACTCCCCCCCTCACTCCTCCCTCTTCCTGTCCACTCCTCCCCCCTCACTCCTCCCTCTTCCTGTCCACTCCTCCCCCCCCTCACTCCTCCCTCTTCCTGTCCACTCCTCCCCCCTCACTCCTCCCTCTTCCTGTCCACTCCCCCCCTCACTCCTCCCTCTTCCTGTCCACTCCCCCCCTCACTCCTCCCTCTTCCTGTCCACTCCTCCCCCCCTCACTCCTCCCTCTTCCTGTCCACTCCCCCCCTCACTCCTCCCTCTTCCTGTCCACTCCTCCCCTCACTCCTCCCTCTTCCTGTCCACTCCGCCCCTCGCTCACTCCTAATTTGTTCTCTAAAAAAATATCAGAGTAATTAATCCCATAATACTTCAACCCCGTTGAACACACCATCTGCCGCAGGCCCTCTACTCCTCTGACTCTGTGCTCGTCTAATTCTGCCGCTCCGGTCTCTAAAATGCAAGTTGGCTTTATCGTCGTGACCGTAACTAAGCAACTAAGCAACAAAGCAACTAAGCAACTAAGCATCACGAAAAGATGTTGCACGATCCACAATACTCGCACAATCATTTAGATTGTAAGAACAAATAAAAGTATATATTATTATTATATATATTATTATTATAATAACTTAAGGTCAGAGGGATTGACCTCAAATCAGGGGAAGTCTGCATTTCAATCAGGACTAACAATTGCTCAGAGGAACTGAAAATGCACACTTTGGAAGTTTAAAAATAATCTAATATGAACATATGAGAAAGTATCATCAGGATGTCATGTTCTGCATTAGTATCGAGCGGTTCACCGTAGAGGTAAAAGTTACTTTTAACATAAAATAGTTGTGCTCTGTGTAAAGTTAAGGGCAAAATGCTGGAGCTTTACCCGACACTTATTTTCTGTTATCTTTATTTCTCAAGATTCCCTCCTCCCCTCGTCTTCCTCTCTCTGTCTGCCACCTCTCCAGTCCTCTCTCCCACATTATCACCCTCTCCAGTTTGTGTTCCTCACACTGGTAAACTAACGCGGCTTTGGCCTTGATTTAATTAAAGCTCCCCCCATCCAGTTACGTCTCATTAAAGCCGTCTCCCTGAGTCTTCAGTTCTCCATTTCTCTAATCATTCATCCTCTGCCCGTCTTAGGTTTCACTGCAGCACACAGTGCAGCCGCCTGTGACTGGAGCACTGTCTCCGAGCCAAAGGCTACAGGTAGGAAGTGAGCAGAATAGTAACACGATAGTGTTACGATGTCCATCTTTTCCACCGTCTGGAAATCCTCCTTCCTCTTTGGCCTCCGTCCCTCTGACTCACCAAGGGAGCGGCGGCGTCCACCACGTCTCTCCGGAGTTCAGCTTTGGGTGAAGAGTCGGTGCCCAGATTCAGCTTCTCCACTGAGATTTCTCTGCACACACACACACACACACACACACACACAAGAAAAACAGATCAGATTTTCTGTTGCAGAAGCACAAATTAAAGCCCTTTGCTGAAACAGTTTAATCTCTATTGGATGAGTTATTTGCCAAGGTGGTGAGGTTTTAACAACTAGAGGCAACTGGATTTGATTGTGGACGTTCAGACGATTGACCTTTTCCCCCAAAACAGGCTGAAATGGTTCACTCATGTCTTTCATGTTCAGGTTCATGGATTTAATAACAAAAATAAACAAATGCAAACATGTCTCTTAACGTGTCTTCACTGAATTATGCAAGAAGTAATGGCTCAGGTAAGAAAAGGTACCGTTCATTAATGCCAAATAACAGATTTGTCGAAAAAATATGATAATTAGATCTTTATCTTATCACTTATTGTATCACTTAAAAAATGTAATTAGAAGATAACTTTCAGCATCAAACTTGTTGACTCCTGTTTTGCATAATTTCTGCACTTAATGCCTCTTTTCTCACAAGAAAGTTGTGTCTGAATGTATCATTTCAAACACTTAAATACACCGAATTAAAAAGCATACTGGTTACCCACCCAGTGCCCTGTGTGAGTGTGTTGCCCGTGAAACTGGGAGTGTAGGCAGGTGTGTTGCTTCCACTGGGGATGGCGTTCCTCAGCAGGCGGACCCAGGTAGCGATGTCCACGTTCATCTGGCGAGCGCGCAGGAAGGCTTTACCTGAAGCGCCCAGAGAGGAATGTAAGTCAGAGAGGGAACGGCAAACCATCGAACACATCTGTTCGCCGCCACGTCTCACTACGTTCTGTATTTACTGGGAAAAAGAAATTAAAGAGAATCCATTCATGCTAACTTCAGCATCTGATGGAGGAAGTCTCCTGCTGAGCTTGCATTTCCTGTAAATGTTTCTCATCCAAGTTCCAGAAAATACCACAAGACCATTAACACTTTATCTGCTGCCGCATCTCTCAACCCATTTGACTTGGAACTCCTTCCTGCTTCTTTGTTTGGGACGGGTAAAAACAGGTTGTTAAAATCTCCCAACAGGCTGGAAATAACTCACAATCTTAAACAAAAATGAAAGAGAAACTCTATTGATGAAACATATTATCATCACTGCTTGCTGAATGGTAGAAATGCTTCTACCTGACCTTGAGGCTGGACAAAAGCAATCTATATTTTACAAATATTTTGTTTTTACTGAACATTCATTTGGCTTTTCAGGAGGTATTTAGGTTGCAGTGAACTGATGAAGTAGAAGTATTAGAAAGTTGTGTGAAATTGTCATATTTAGCAAATCAGTTCTTGAGTTAAGACAAAAAATGTGTTTAATGACGTCACAGTGGCCTTGATATTTGACCTTCAAAATCAAATCCAGTCGTTTCAGCCTGAATTAAAAAAAGCTCATGTTCACCAGAATGGACGCCTCCGTGGCGGCTGTCGTCAGAGCAGAGGCATAAAAAGAGCTTTCAATGCCTGCAGACCCAGAACAAGTGTCAATAACAGTAACTAATAACACACTATAGCTCTCTCTACCAGCATCTCCCTCTCTCTCTCACACACACAAACTCAATGTGTTATATTCTTCAACTACCACAACAAACTCATCCTAAATGTTTGGAGATGGCAGTTAAACTGAAATTTTAGATTTTGACGTTTCTATCCCTTTAAGAGTGAAGGAACACTCTACATTTCCGTTCAGTGAGCGTACTTGAACTCACCGTGCTGCTTGGAGAAGACTTTCTTCTGCCTCTGGAGTCTTCGGCCTCTCGCTATCACAGGGTTGAAGAAGATCACCTGAAAGCAAAAGCAATATCTTGAAGCACAACCATGCATCTACAGTGAGTGTCTGAGGCTGTAGCACCTGTGTATGTAAGTGTGTATCATGCACACACAGGCTATAAGTAGCCATGGAGGCTGATATCTATCACACTTTACCTGTCATATATGTGTGTGTGTGTGTGTGTGTGTGTGTGTGTGTGTGTGTGTGTGTGTGTGTGTGTCCTGTACCTCAGCCAGCAGCAGCCCCTGTGGCTCCAGTTCCAGCTGGACTCGGTGCCTTTGGTTGTCCAGGAACTCCTCCAGCTTCAGGTACTTCAGAGCGCACAGGGAGCGGTAATCTCTCCAGTACACTGCAATCTCCATCTCCCTGGACTAATCGCACACAAAAACACAAACAAGAGGATGTAACGTGAAGGTTTGAGTTTTCGGTCGAACCCCAGCGTTACGGAGTGATAAGCGTTACTCACTCTCTCCAGCTCCACGATGAACGTCTGGTCCCAGGTCTGCTCCCCAACGGTCTTCCACACCGTCTGACCCACCACTGTGTTCTCCAGCTTCAGCACCGCGCTCACCTCCGCTGTTAAACACACACACAGGGTCTGTTTAACAGCATGTATTCGTTGTACACTGTGAACATCGAGAAGCACCCCGTAGGAAACAAGGAACCAAAAGAAGCACTCACAGGAGAGCTCGTCGTTCTTGCCGGGGATCTTCAGGCTCATGCTGCTGGTGCTGCGGCTGTAGAGGCCGCTCAGTTTGAAGGAGGGCCGTCCGTCTCCCAGGGAGTAAGAGGGAAGAACCAGCGGGGTCCCTCTGCTCCGTCCTGGGACGACCTCCAGCAGCCCCACACAGCCCAGAAGGTGCACCTGAAGAGTACCTGGAAGGAAAAAGGAAGAAAAAAAAAGTGATTAATAAAGATCAGTACTTGAAAAACTGACACTGCAGGTAAGAAAATGAAAAGAAAAAAAAGGAGATACAAGTTCAAACTAATTCCCTTTTCCAACACTACAGTGTCTGTGTCTACCTGTGAGTGGGGAGGGTTTGCTCATGGTGCTGTACTGGTTGTGGACGTATGGGGTGCTGTGGCGGGAGCTGAAGGCCGAGGAGGAGGTCAGCACGAGCTCCTCCTTAATGAGGCAGGCCTTGGGATGGTCCTCGGGCAGCTCCTGCAGCCTCTGCTCCAGAGAGCACCTGAGCAGGTCCAGCCGCTGGGACGACTCGCTCAGACCAAGCTGAGCCTGCAGACATCATTCAAGGTTTTCACTGAGTGCTTTTATTCAAAATGCATTGATCTTAAGAGGGGGAATTAAGTTGCTGCAACAGCAATGCTCATAATTAAAAAGGAAACTACGCGGGGTGACCCCGAACAGTCAACTCTGTGATCGACAGCCTCATCCGACTGCCAGCCAGCCTCACAGTCGGACGGCTGAAGACACAGAGGATCGTTCATCATTCAGGAATAACAACACGGCTATTTCTGCATGTATCGACCCGAGCACTCGCGTAAGACCATAGCGCTATCAGATATAGTTTTTATTTATGAACAATGCTGTTTTTATCTCTCCCTCCTGTTGATTGTCTCTTTGCTTCCCTGTCGTTTGCCTTCTGGCTGGAAGTTGCTATCATGTGGAAAATGGAATTTGGACGAAAAGAAAAAAGCATAAGAAACTGTGTCTCTCTGTCTATTGATACACACGTACACACGTACACACGTGTACACACACACACACACACACACACACAGCTAAGCGATAGTAACACGTTTCTCGGGCCATAATGCTGTTTTTACTATTGTTCTATCGCTACGTAAAGCTTAAATAAAGCAGATCAATAAGTGGAAGAGAATTGATTGCTTCTATATGGATTACTTTTGGAAAAGTTCGACATTTTGGGATATGCGCCTATTCACTTTCTTACAGAGAGTTAGATGAGAAGAACTATTGCCACGTCTTCAAGTACAAAGCTACAGCGGGGTTAGCTTAGCTTAGCATAGAACAAAGACTAGAATCAGGGGGAAACGGCTAACCATGTCTGTTCAAAGTTAATTAATCAAATCTGCACATTGGCAAGCAAGACATACTTATATGTATTAGCTCAACCAAATAAACACATACGAATGTGGAGTCGTTAACAAAATGTAACTAATATGTAACGTGTACATTTGTGCGGTGCTTTTTCGGTGTGTTTCAACGTGCACAAGCATCTATCAGAGCCCGACACTGAGAGCAGTGACTCGAGCGTGCTTGAATCCTGTCGGCGCTCTGACCTCAGCCATGGCCTTCTTGTCCTGGACCTTTCCCGCCCCCAGCAGTCGCAGCATGTTCTTGGCGCCCTCGGCCATGGCGTGCTCCACACGGTAGTGATGCCACAGCTCCTCCACGCGCAGCTCCATCCCGCACATGTCCGGCTTACCTGGGACAAAGCCCAGGTTTAGCTGACGAAGCATGAACAGCGGGTACACAATCACAGCTGATCACTGGCATGGTCAAGAGATGTATGAAACTGGTTCCAGATTCGATCACAGTTATTGAGGTTGGCTTGTGTGAAAGGGTTTGCTTCTTTTCCTGTTTAGGGAAATGCTTCATGGGCTCAAATATTCACTCTCAAACGAGCAATCATTTTGGCCACGTGGGTCAGCGTACACAAGCTTTAAACACAACACCTTTTGAATTAATAAGGAAGCGGACAGTGGGGTTTTAAAACACGAGTACTGGGTTCGATGATGTGTTCATGAACTCGTATTTGTAAAACTACTTTGATACAACAGCACCAGATACCGCTACGGCAACGTGACATTAACCTCTCGAAGTTCTCGTCAGCCGAAATCGAAGTGAAGGAGGTTAGCCTTGAAGTCAGCGACATCCCCGGCACACTTAAGGTGAACTGACCTTTAAGGCGGACCCGCTATTCTCCTTTATGTGACAAGCTGCTCCTTCTTTGGAGTTTTTGTTAGTTTTTTCTATTTTCAATGTTTCTTTATAACTGTTTAACTCATATCACAGTTTAAACTTTAAACATTTAATTATTAACAAACCCAACTGCAAACAACGGTGCTCTGTTGGTATCAGGAAAACACAACCAGTCACAACCAGTGTTCCAGTCAGATCATGAGGATAATCTGATGACAATAACACATGATTTATAAATCATTGTTAGAACTGTAATGGTATTATTAAGTACTCATATTGGTACCTAGTTTGGGTGCTCAAATGTAAGAACAAAAAAACAAGTGGTATCACTGCATCTCTGAACCAAGCCAGTAAAGTTGTGAGCCAGAAAATCTTAATGAGTTAAAAGCCGAATAGAATAAACGGGCTCTGCAGAGTCGACAAATCTCTGGAGGGTTTTACACGACACCTTTCATATTTTTATATTAACAAGGGATCACTTGATCCCTTATTAATATAAAAATACGAATTCATCGCAGCTTCAAAAGCACAGAGAATGGAGAAGAAAAAACAAACTCCCACTAGAGGCTTGATCCCAGAATCGGTCAGCTGCTGCTCTCTCTGCTGCTCTGAGCTTTTGTTTCCCCTTCCTGCTCGTCCTCTCTTTCATCTCCGACTCCTTCCTTCCCTCATCGTCATCTCGGACTCGGCCCTTTCAGTCTCCCTCCCTTCCTGGCTGCCTGCATCTGCCCTGCCTCTTCTCTAACCTCTGCTAAATGAGGCATGGCTTTTAGTTGTTGGGCAACATCAAGGGGATGCAGGAACATCAATAAGGCTCTAACCTGGGAGAGCGAGAGGGCTGTAATGGAATATGTGTGTGTGTGTGTGTGTGTGTGTTGACGCGAAGACTGTACACTGTGAAGTTCTGAAGCAGGAATCGATCCATTACCACCCGCATCATAAAATATGCAGTGTTTATAAGTTTTATAACAGGAATCGGAAGATGAGAGCGAGGATAAAATAAAATAAAATGAATAATAAAAGCGTGATAGATACTTTGGTTGTCCTCAGATTGCTCCGTGGCCTGCATGGCCTTTCGGATCTGCATGCGGATGATGTCGATCTTCGTCTTGCCGTCCTGCAGCATCTGCTGAGCTGACTGGAGCATCTTCTTGTCCTGAGGAGGGGACAGAAGGCACCGCGGGAAATCAGGTCCAGAGTAAAGGGACGAAATATGACACAATCTGCCGTGGACAGTAAATTGGTCGCAGTGAGCGAGGGTTTGATGAATACCTTGGTACCTCCGTTGGCATAGATCGGAATCATGTTCTCTGCTCCTTGTTTGACCTTCAGCTCGATGTTTAGCTGCCGCTCCAGAGCTGCGATGCGCTGCTGGTTGGCCGTCGGCCGGTTGAGCGACCCCGGGGACCTGGGGGCATCTAGGAAGGAGGAGGTTTTGGATGGTAAGAGGTCGGGTTACTGTTGGTGTAGCACATAATGTTATAGACCACTGATGTTTTAGCCCATAAACGACAACTCTTGTCTACTGCCAAAGCCAACAATAGGTTTCTGTATTGATTTCCTGCCTTTGAGGGAGCCACTGGTTTCAGTGTAAGCCAGTGTGGTGTAAAAACCACTCTCTTGAGAAATGTAACCCATCATAGTGAATGTTTGATGTTTAAACATTAATAGATTTGATCAATTAATTCCAATTCAGGGTTTAGGATGTTTGAAAATAGATTTGCACTTAAACGTGGGTAATGACGACACACGGTGCTTTCCTGAGTTCCCGCAGTTCACGACAGGATTTCCGCCAGTTTTAAATGTATTTTTACTGTTTTGATCAAACTAAAATGAGTTGAACTGGAAAACTGTTTTCAGGGAAAACTGCGTAGCTTGTGTGTGTAACCGTAGCGAGCGTGAGAAAGAAAGCGAGAGGATTAAAGTGAAAGGGGGTTAGCCCCGAAGCTAGCAATAACTTCGGTCCCGGCTCACTTAAGGTGGGCTGACTTTTAAGGTGGACCAGCTATTCTCATGTTAGTGAGAAGCTCACAAAAGCAGATTGGTGGAGTCATTTGCCCTCATCTCATATGAGTAAAAGGGTAGAAAGTCATTACTGTACAGACGCGGTGGCGTTTCATATCTTTGTTTGTTTGCTTTTGTTAATTAAATTCATTGTTAAAGGGATTATTCAAATACGTTCAGTTTTTTGTTTGTGTACAGACATCTGAGGTCTCCAAGGATAAATCACCATCAGTATGTTCCAAATGGCTCATCCCACAGGGGCGGAGCTTATGAACCACCTCTCCATGGAGGACACCGTACCTTTGTTGTCATCGGGGCCCTTGACCACGATGTGCGCGTCCAGCTCCTGCAGCTGAGTCTGGAGGGACTCCAGCTTGCGCTTGGAGCTGCGGATCTGCGAGTCCACCTGCTGGGCATTCCTCTTGTCGGTGGTGGCCTTGCGCAGATTCTCCGCTCCGTCCTTGATCTTCAGCTCCTTGCGGATCTCCCTGCGGATCCTCTCGCGGTGCTCGTCCAGCCGCTGCTGCACGCTGGAGTCTGAGAAGTCAGAGTTCTGGTCCAGACCGAGCTGCTGGAGCACCGACAGCCCGCCTGGATCGCCCTGAAGGAGGAGAAGAGGAGGAGGAGGAAGGGAACGACGGTTAGGGAGAAGTCACAAAACATAATAGAGTGGGACAGTTCAATTTGAGTTGAAAGCGAAACAGAATCAAAAGGCGACGTCCAGCTGAGAGCTGCTGAGTCAGGGTCACGCACAGTTCTGACGAAGTGGGATGAAAGGAGGGAGAAAACCGGAAACCCCAAGTGAAAACCTCAACATGTGAAACCTGCCGAGCTGCGACGGCGAGGCAGCATCAAAGCGGAGGCGGTCGCGTAAAGAGCCGAGCCGAGCTCCGGTAAACAGACACACATATGTATGAAGAGGGATGTGTAAAGACAGCGTATGTATGCAGTGCTTTATGGTTTTCATTTAAATAACAACCAGATCATTTCAAAAAGGAGCAGAATGATTAAAACGTGTGTTCAGTTTTTGAGTTTTTTGCCGTGGAAGATCCTCATCTTTTTAAACGTGTACTTTTACTCTATCATACAGGGATACAAAAGGTATAAGGCTCTAAAAATGTTACTGAATGATGTATTTCCAGTAGGGGTGGGTGGAAGAAAAAAGATTCAGCTCAGTGTCGCGATGTTTTGCATGGCAATATTGTATGGATACATGGCCGCTAAGTGACAATCTTTTACTATATAAACTATTACAAATGTAAAGTCAGCAGGGATTGGCAGGAAGTTGGTCAAAATAAGATAAAGTGTTGGTCAGTCTGTCTGCTTGACCATTTGTTTTCAATAAAATTGCTTGAAGTGAGATAAAACAAGTGAAAACGTTATCTTATTAGATGCAACATCTGTTGCATATTGAAATAATAAAGGGACTCAATGAAATATGTGCAGTGTCACATGACTAGTGTACATGGTCACATGACCAGAGCCATTGACTTCCTGGCTGTACAAAAGACCAAAACAAAAGCATTCAAACAAATATTGGTATTAAAGTATGTTATCATAAACATTTATAGTACACGAGCGTTACGATATACAATTCACAATTCACAATTACACATACTGATACAAGTAAGTAGTTATTGTTCCAGCTAACTTTTTACTTTATTCAAGTTCTAGCGCTCGAACGTCATCAGTCACTGTATTGGGGACGCCTGTTAGCGCAAATATCTAGTCAACTCGATGCATTGAAGCAAAGCAGAAATGCTCGAGACGATCTGCTGACGTTCTAACCGAGCGTCAGAATGAGGGAAGAAAAGGTGATTTCCTGCGGCGGGCCTGAGAAGTTCTCGGTGCCACCCGAGGCAGAAGAGAAGCAGCGGCAGTAACGCACCGAGAACGACAGGAAGGGAGAGTTCGTCGGGCACAATGCAACTCTCAACCGGCCGTTTTTAACCACAAAGACCCTCCGGATCGAGACATCTCAACAATGCAGAGGAATGAGAACTCGCGAGTGGTTCGGTCTCGGATTGAAGATGGTTTCATTTTTCTGCAGGATGTGAACGAGGAAGACGACAGAAAAAGGGAAGGGCCATGGTAGTGGATGGAAAGGAAATGCTGAGGGCCCGCTGTGGCCCCCGGTTTGCCTACCGAAGACTCTGAGTCACTCTGCTCTGTGTGCACCGGGGAGTCCCCCGGTTGGTCCCCCGGTTGGTCCCCCGGCAGGCCCTCCAGTGCGTCCTCACTGGCCATGTCTGGCCTCCGTCTGGCGTCGCTCCTGGGCCCACCCTCCCCGTTGACACGCTCGGCACCGACAGCAGCGCCGATCAGGGCCACGCCGCTTTTTCCGGCCTCCTCAAAAAAATCCAGGATGTCCTTCCCCGCCGGGAATTGAACGGCGGTCTGAAAACCTTCAGCGAGTGAACCAGGCGGAGGAGAGGAAGAGAGAACAGCACAGAGCGAGCCCCACCTCGCTGCTTCCTGTTCTGCTCATTGCCAGATAGAGGCTGAGGCGTCATGCACTTTGTACACACACACACACACACACACACACACACACACACACACACACACGGGTGGTTTTGTAAGTGAGAGAGCTCACAGCCACTCTGCTTCCTGCTACTGGGTCTCCAAAAGCTGTTGCAATAGATTGATGCCATGTTACATGGGCCATCAGACCATGTATGTCTGTGTTTGCGTGTGTGTGTTTTCAGCAGGTGAAAGTACACTACGTAGTAGTCCACGTCTGCAGACACGTGCAGCAGTATTTATATTATCTACATGAAGAATATAGGCCGCACTGAGAGAAGGGGACAAATGACAAAACATTCCCACTATGAAGCACGAGAAAGACGTTCCACTGAAAGGGACTTTGCCTCTAAATTAATGTAGAAAAGGTCTTCATGGTAAATTGTGTTTTCTCGTGTGAACAGCAAAGATCTTTAAAACGTGACGAAGGGACTCTGCTTTTTAACAACAACAAAAACGGTAAACATGAAGCATCAGTGCATTGAGTTCACTGAAGGGTTAACACTACGCCATATGGACACAAACACACACACACACACACACACACACACACACAGAGGAAGAGGCGGATATTCCGCCCGCTGCGCCGCAAGTCGACTGGAAGCTGCACTGGCTTATTCGGAAGCTCGCACAAAAGCGGGCCGACAGGTTGAGTCGTCACCTTACGAGACGTGAACGAGTAGAGATCACACAGATCCCCCCCCCCCACACACACACACACACACACACCCTGTTTCTGGTGGTCCCACCGCTGTCTGACTTCTGTCCTCTTCCTGTCAGTGAGAGACACACACACACACTCAGTCATGGGTTTGTCTGACTCAGACGCTCAGCGGTGCGAGGTCGCTGACCCTTCGGAGCCCTCACTGTGTGGCAGATGGCTCTCTTTGCTGCACTCTCCATTTGTCATACCAAACACACACACACACACACACACACACACACACACACACACACACACACACCATCTAGTTCTTCTTATTCTCCCTCAATGCTAGAAGGGAATAGGAAGTGAAGTCAATACATGCAAAACGAGGCAGTTGTTCTGGCTTGGCAACATTTTGATCAAACACATGAATGAATGCTTGGTGTCCAATATCTATATTTGTAACGCTTTCCTTACCGAGCAGCTGAGGCTCTCAGTGCTTCCTCTGTGCTGTGGACAGGTGGCTGCACAGATAGACGCCCCCATGCATCCATACTGTCTCTCACTGCCCCTTCTTCTTTTGTTTTTTTTACAAATACTGCTGAGCTGTCATTGTTAACTCCGCTGTCACGAAACTGGAAAGTGAAAACTTCAGACCTGAAGATGAGCTGCAGCGAAGCCTTCAGCTCCAAACTGCCTCGCTCATTATGACTGTGAAACACACAGTAACTAAAAAAGGAACTAAGATCACCGGTACACACGCATGCTCTTAAAGTTACAGTCTCACCCTGATCACCTGGTTAGGACTGAAATCCTTTCAGAAAGGGTCAGCTAAGAGGTTCAGTGTTGGCACATCTCCATTGCAATACTTTTTTCAAAGTGTTCTATTGTTGAGCAGAAAGACACAAAACTCTGTAGAGCGGAGAGGAACTGAGAGTTCATGTAATGTGGTGAACCAAAACAACGTTGGGTAAGTGACCCAGCCATGGCACGCTAGATTTAGAAAATGATCCAAACCAAAACCCAGAGTTTTGCCAACTCTTTTTCAGCTGCAGAAAATTGCCAAGTCGGCAATCCTTCAGGCCTCCCAACAAAGCCACTCCCACAAAAATGTACGTTATGAACGTAAACAACGAACGCGGCTATTGTTAGCACTCAAAGCTGTGGAAGACTCCGGTGACGCACAACGACACATTCAGGCTGAATGAAATGACTGGACGGGTTTACTACAGTCCTGTGATCTCCACACCGGCTGTATCGACAAAGCCTTTGGTTTATTGGTGCTGTCGGGGAATAAAGAGCAAAACAAACAAATCACAAAACGAACACATTTCCCACACAAGTTTAAAAGTGTTTGCTAAAAAAGGAAATGAACACAGCATTCTTTGGAAATCGTTAGTTTATATCTCACGAAGGCCAGAGAGACAAGTGATTTAGAGCCGACACTGCTAGTAGATTATAATATATTATAGACAATTAAAATGTGATTAAATGAAAGAATGGAATACCAATTGATTCATTTTCTCAAATTGTAAGGATTTGCTGCCTTTAAATAATTGTAAACGGAATATCTTTGACAGACATGAAGACGTGACCTGGTGCTTTAAAAAGTCTGTTTTCTGACATTTTATGGGCCAAACAATTAACGGATTAATCAAGAAAAGTAATCGCCAGGACCGAGACGCTTTATTGCACGGCTAACGGCCCATTCTGTCGAGCTAAAAGAAGACCAGTTATAGCTCTGGCAGACTTGTTCCCATTCGTCACACCACATTTGGTGAGGAAGATGGTCGTGGTCTTCAGAGCAAAAAGAAGCCAAACGACTTTCCATCATATTGTCTCGATCGCTATTGAATCTCTCTCTCTGCCTATAGTTTCGTCTCTTTACGCCGTCACCCTGTTTCGTTTTGCTCCCTTTTTTTCTTCATCTTATTGCCAATCCGTCACGCTTTGTCCTCTGTCACACGTCCTGGTCACCGGTGCTGCCGGTGGGCGACTGAAAGCCGTCCCTTTGATTACGTTTTAATGGCCTGTCAGCTCTACTTGGCTCGTTTGTGTCTATAAATAGAGATAAATCCATTTTGTCGGGGTAGAGGCAGTGCGGGAATTCACCAAGTCATCAGCCCTTTCATTCACCTGCATTTCACACACAGCAACAATGATGACGGGGCTTGGAGCCGGACTTTCAACCTAAGTGTTACAGTGCAGTGTTGCCAAAAATAGTAATAGTTAAATGGACCGTAAGCTAGATATTACACGAAGAGATGTTTTAACAGGGGGGGAAGTGTACCGGTGATGAAACTATTGTCTATTATTAGGAATATGCAGATTAAAGCAGTATGACACAAGGTCATGACGTGAGCTTTAGTGTGAGTGTGTGTGTGTGTGTGTGTGTGTGTGTGTGTGTGTGGTACGTCGTACACTAAAGACGGACAGAATTCGGGAGGAACACAACTTTAAATTCTCCTCACATCCTGATGTCTGCACACAGCCTCATTCAGCAGACAGTGGATGGGATTTGGGTTAAGAGGGTGGAGGGGTGGGTTGTCTGGAGGCAGAGAGGTGAGAGAGAGGGAGGGGGGAGGGAAGGGGTGAACAGTAAATTCCAATTAATCTCTCCATAGACACACAAACAACAATCATGTCTTCATGCCGTCAAAACACAGCGATGGACACCAAACAAATGAGATAAATAATACACTCTGATGGAGGAAAAGCTTGAGCACCAACACACATTAACACTCGTACTGTACACACACGCACACACAGGACTAATGCACTGTAACTGCTTGGTAATGAATAAAACAGCACCGTCGGGCGATGTCAGCTGGATGTTGAGAGTACTAACAGGAGGAAACGTTGCTCCGCATGATGTCAACACAGCAGATGAGAGGGGAGTGTGAGAGTTAACTCCAGGACACCGTGACTCCTACGAGGGCCAATTAGGGTGCAGAGCGGCAGAGTCGAGTACGCAACGCTTTGGTGTGTTTTGGGGGCTGATTGACGGGGGTCAGGCTCATTCAAGTGAAGTACGAAGTCTTACGAAGCAAATCGGAAAAACGACTGTAGTCAAATTCCCGGCCGATATCTAGTCTTACGATTGAAACTTTGGCCCTCTATGAATGAGTTTACGGCTTACAGAATGCACCTTGGATTGAACTGTGTGTGTGTGTGTGTGCTTCCTGCTAATCCCTAAAATCCCTCATATTCCAGGGGAAATTCACTTGCCAAATCTCCTTGCTGCTGCAAGTATATCTGCTGCACCGCCAGAGCTTGATGAAGACGTCACGTGCACGAGGAAGAAGAGGAGAGGACCCCCCTCACCCCGTCTGGGTAAACAGGTGAAAGACTTGTCTTGTGTGTGTGTGTGTTTCACACAGCTGTGTGTGTGTGTTGAGGCGGTGTCCGCTCCACAGCTGGGGAGGAGCAAATCGCCGTGAATGGCATCTTTGTGAGAGAGGGTCGATCTTCTCGAGAGACTTCGGTAAACGCTTATGTGTTTGTGTTCCCGGGCCTTGTCCATTGTGAACTCCGCGGCAACAAACAGCCGCTCTGTTCGGGCCGCTGAGGAATAAGGCGCCATAAACCTCCCCCCCTCCCCCTATAAGAAAAGCTCTACAGTCCTCACACTTAATCTGCTTCTGTCATGATGCATGCAGCGGCAGCTCGACAGAAACGTGACACGTCTCTGAAACCATAAAATACTTAACCGTTCTGAATATCTATCGTCTGTAGCAAGAAGTGTTCGGGCTCAAATGTGTCTTAAAAAACAAGAGCAGACTGACTGTAAAAAAGGTCCCACAGACATAACCTACTTTTCTCCGCTACCTGCACATAAAAAAGGCAGCGAAACATTGTTGACCTACAACAGTCAACCCAGATCAGAGTTACTCAGAGGAGAACTAATGAGGTGCTTCACGGCTTTATTGTTGCAGCTACTGTAACCTGGTTTTTGGAAATGCAAAAAAAAAAAAAAGAGACATAAACATGTATGTGGAGGTGCTGGGACCACACAATAAAGATCAGAATGCAACACTAGTAGTCTAAGCTGCATGGAGACAGGGAGCTGAATGGAGAAGACTGCAATCAAAGTGCTTAAATGTTTGATGCAAAGCGCTTCAGGTTCGGGACGACGGGGCCGTGATGCCTGAGGTCTGCTGGATGCTGCAGACTTACACTCCTTAAAAGGGGAGACTTTCAGCAGCTGTCCAATCACCTCGGGGTCCGAATATAAACAGAATGACCTCCACTTCCTCCTTCTTGTGACACGAGCCCACAGGGAGGGAGAGACACATGCTGCTGCTCGACTTTCTTACTTGTTTTTTTGTTTGTAAACACTTGTGCGCATGAACATGCACACGGTGCTGGGACTGCACCCGGTAAAAAAATTATAATAAGTGCACACACACACACACACAACGATGCACTAAACATGAACATTGTTGTGTTCCATAATTCAGCATCTGTACAGCTCCTCAAATCTCAACCCCAAAACATGAATGAGATCAAAACTGCCACCGGTTTTTGATCCGTGAGCATATTCCCCACCCCCACCTCGCTCCCTGGGACAAGTCCAAACTCAGATGTTGCGTAAATGCGTGCGGGGATGTCCACGGGAGATTTTAAACCTAAAAAAAAACAAAAATGCATGCACGTAAATCTGCGGTGGTTGAGATTCTCTCCCGCTGTGCCTTTCTGTCTGCAGGTAAGCAGGTCACATGGCACGCTTCATGGCAGACGCTTGAGTCTTCATGCCATATACACCTCCAGCGGTTCAGGAGGGGACGCGGGGAGAGAGCCCCGCCGTGTGATGGAATGGGTGAGCAGGCCTGATGGTAATGGACGTGGAAAGCAGATTAAAAATGATGATGGCAGAAGGGCTGAGGAGGATAAGAGGTCCATTCTATAATGCAGATGATTATCCCTCTTTACCGGTGCTGTTGATTACGATAGCGCGGCGCTCACACACACGGGACAAAGAAGAGGGAAAACACACGCGAGCAGAGTAACTCTTTTCATTTGTGTCCTTTTAATAAAAAATATGATGGCTCATGAAAACTGGAGCCCCATTAGTAAAATGAGTTTTTAGGTCGCCGTCGTCCACAGACAGGAGAGGCTCATCTGCACAGACCCAGTAGATTGACTTTTTTCCTGTTGACAAATCCAGTAAAAAATAGACCAAAATCAACAATGCGTTATGTATTCAGTCTGAATGCAATGCAACACGTCTACGTGTTCCTGCTGAAAACATAACACCGTTAAAACAGGTCAAAAATTCAGTGCATAGTTTCATTTGAAAGAAAAAGTAGAAATGCACTGAAAAGTCTGAAAAGACATTAGTAGTTTGAATTATACATCAGCTGCTCAGAGCTAGACCATGACCGGATTCCCTCTCTAACATCTATTTATATGGCTGTGAAAACCCACCCAAAAAAATAAATACATTGTACAAAAACACATCAAAACATCATCATTTTATAATTTAGAATGGCTAGCATGATTAATTATCATTAAGAAAAATCTAGATGCCTTTCCCCATGAACAAGAGGGATGAAGAGGATGCAAATATGGCATGAGACCAAAATCCGTAATGTGAAAGAAGACGACCATGTTTGCTTACACGTCAAAGACCGTTTATTCTGCTCCGGTTACAGCTCTCATCATCTCCTGCGCATTTGTTGGCGCTGGATAAAAAGAAGCCAAACTCACAATGAGCCCCGGCTGCTGTTTGTGTCCCAGCAGTTCAGCCTCAGAGACTTTAATAACAACAATGGCTCCAGTTTGGGTTACCCTCCGTCTCTCCCTCGCAAACAGGTAATAATAGCTCTTTTTCTTCCCCGTCTGTCTCACTTTTTGTGGCCTCTGGGCCGACAGAACAGAACGGTCCACTGTTTGTGGGCCGCCGCTCAGGTCTGTGCTCCCCTTAAACCCAACACCGCTAAATCAAACTGCTGGTGAACTGCATTACAATACATGTATGAAATGTCTGTATTGTTTTTGTTTTGGCTGTTCCAGTTGTTGTTGTTTTGTTTTAGCATCTGGTACACAAGGCCCAGACATGTTCTTTACCCAGAAGTCAGTGTAAACCACCACAAATCCAGTCAACTACTGCACACCACCAATTAGACCGATTCAATATCAGGGCTGTAGTCAAGACCGAGCTAGGGAGAAGCATCTTTCCGATGCCAATGCAGTGCAAGACTTCCGCTACAGCCCTTTTCAATATACAACCTCCTTTTGTTTGTACCTTTTTACCTCGGAGTCTTCTTTTTAGTTCCAACCCCAGGTCAAACACCACAGGCTGTTTCACAAGCACCGCTGAGCCTCGGAGCCCACTGGCATTACAAAACTACTTTAGCAACTAATCAATGCTCGGCTCTCAGGCGGACACACGGCTCCTGAGTGGCTCTCTTCCTCTGTGACCTTCCAATCCCCGAGTCGTACTGAGAGAAACATCTTTTCTAGATTGAATTTACGATACGTCGCTCCCACAACGCAAGACCATTTCTCCAATTTGTCCTCCTGAGCGACACATTCTTCAATCCTGTAATGCTGCAATCTCTTAAAGCCCTCAGAAACCACCGAGATGTAGCGGACCACAAGCGAGCAGCATAACTAGCAGCTAGTCTGTCCTTCACCGGTTTGTATTTTCTTCCTTCTGTTGGCTTGGTATCAGTTATAACTAATCCTCTGTAAAGCCTGTGTGGTGACTGGCATATAGCAACAGCAGCTGGTGTTCAGACCGGTCGGCTCAATGGTGAGGGGGTCGGTGGGAGCAGCCGTTTCACTGGCACGGAGACACAGGGCGTCACGGACACTGGTTGGAAGAGATACTTTGAATTTTTGGGGTTTTGTTATCCACACTGGCATTTTCAGCTATCGGCATTCCTACGTGTCTGGCACTAATCTGGGCAGCTTGACTGCCCCCGAACGGCCCATCTGGTTCATTGACGAACGCCATTAAGACGTCTCGTCGATGCTCTGCAGCAGAGACCAGCCCGTCTACTGGGGTGTGTCTGGGAGAGAGACAGATTTCTGCAAAGGACGGTGTAATCCTGGATTCAGGCAGGAAGGACTGGATGTTGGGTGTGATGTGTGTGTGTGTGTGTGTGTGTGTGTGTGTGTGTTTGACTGAGGGCACTAATGCCACCCGACTAGGAGGTCAGACACACAATGAAGTCCACTCTCCTAATCCTATTATCCATGGCAGCTGGATGCAAGATGTCGCTGTGCATTATAACGCGCGCGAGGCCATCGTCGGTGGTGCTTCTTCACGTGTGTGTGTGTGTGTGTGTGTGTGTGTGTGTGTGTGTGTGTGTGCGTGTGTGTGTGTGTGTGCGCGCGCTCTAAAGTCTTTTCCGATGCCATTAAAGAAATGGACCGAGTTGGCCTCTTGGCTGATCAATAAAAAAGTAATTTGGTGTGTGTGTGTGTGTGTGTGTGTGTGTGTGTGTGTGTGTGTGTGTGTTTGGATTAGAGGAGTTGACTTCGCTCCCCACCACTGTGAGTGAAGCAGCAGCAGCAGCTGCTCTGACTCTTATAGATAATAACTACAGGAAACCGACAGAAATAAAAAATGCATGAGAGGGAGGCCGTGGAGTATTGTAAGTGTATGTCGTATTATCAGCTCGGTGCAAAGCGCACATCCTCGGCAGGAGACGCTTGATTTACGTTCCTCACAGCCATCTGCAGGAGGGCCGACATCGACGTGGGAGCGGCAAACAACAGATAGAGAGAGAGAGAGAGAGAGAGAGAGCACTAATAGTTAAGCTACACTTTACACTGATGGCCTCCTTCTGTGCATATATGGATAATGTGTTTTTAACAAAAGAGAGAGAGAGAGAAGGGAGGGAAGACGGGGGTCATTCCAGTTGTTTTCCTCTGCGAGCCCAGCAGCCGTGACCTCAAACAGGACGAGAGCCTTGATGAGGTATTCAGGAGAAATGAAAGGGGGAAAAGGGTGATGAAGCGCTGTGCCGCGGCCTCGCCCTGTTCACTCCATCCTTGTTGCGCAGGCGGCCCCTTGATCTCAATCAGCCGTCTCTCCCTGCCTGTCGTGGTCGCAGAAGGGGCCTGAACGCACCGCTGAGGTACAGCGAGGTATAACGACCTTTAGACACGACTCATGATCTACTATTTCACTGTAGCAGTGATGCACCATAACGGTGAGCAAGCAGATAGCGGGGGACATCATCAGGCATTAAAAATGTGCACGCCACCAAATTTACCACAGGACGTTCAGTTTTGATTTACTGTGAAAACTAGTCAGAGCATTTCAAATGTCTGCGAAAATAACTGATGAGGCCATCTTGGGTCAGGGTTCGGGGAACAGAAAGCCTGCGTTACAAATTGCTGCAGGTTTTTCCAAAGACGCGGGCATTTACAAGGCAGGGGGAGTCGAACAAAAGGTGCTATTGAGTTGCAGCGCTGAGTCGCTGGACTGCGGCTTTAAAGGTTTAGTTCCGTTACAGCGGGGTCGTATGAGGTACTTATCCACGGTCCGTGTGTACAGTAGACGGCGGTTGGAACGCCCCCAAGTTTGGAGAGGCAGACGCGAGTGTCTGCACACAGCAGCAGAGCAACGTGCTGCTGAGGACGTCTGCAGAACGCAGTTCAGACTGCTAAAAGGTGCACGATACATTTAAAAGAAAAGGGGCATCTGTAGGAGGCAATAACACACAACACGATGGTTAAGTACTTCACACGAACCCACTTCAAAAGACCTTTTTACCATCCCTTTAAATGGGCTTCCCTTACTTACAGGAAGCTTTTTCAGGGATCAATCTGCAGCGGCCATAGTGGTGCACTGTGGCCCATATCAGCAGTTATTGATAAACCACCAAACCCACGTGCGGTGAAGCTTTCCAAGAAACACTTCACTGAACCTTCCCCATTCAGGGAAGCGGCTAAATGTAACTGAAGGAGCCGGTTTCACTCACAAGTGATTCAGCTGATTTCTGAGGAAAAAAAGGGAGATATTTGACCTTTTATTTGCACTTGTCACTTGTTACGAATAATGACTTGTGCTAAACCAAACCGGTTAACATGGAGATGGACACGGAAGATACGGGTGGGTTGTGGTTGTATGTACATCCTGTTTCACAATCTCTAATCTTTCTTGGAACACATATGCACGTATTTCAGCTGTTTTAAACGTTATAATGCGTTTAACCTTGTGGCAGCAAAGGGTTACAAACTGAAGAGTGAAGTGCCGGCTCCTTCTCCGGCACTCAGCCTTTAATTTTTAACGTTTCCCTCCTCTGCGGGCTGAACTAGGCTGACACCAAGGTAGCTGTAACCCAACCCCTCCAAATTAGACCGGAGGCTCGAGCGCCACAACGCCTCCCATGACTCAGCCCAGACTCCACCTGAGGGACACTGCCGGGTCACAAACGGGAAACTGTTGCATGGATTTGGGATTTTCTGGTCTTTGCTATTCATACCTTGAAAAAAAAAAAAACTGTAGGCTTTTGCACTGTTTTCTCCAACTGCTTCAAACACGTTCTGTAGTCAATGACACCACTTAGTTTGACTTGCTGCTGTCTTCAAGAAATTCAATGAGCAATGTCGTGGGAGAAATGGACGATGTTTACATGTCAACAATAACACAAGATAAGAACACCTGAATGTTTCTCAGGCTTTATCATGTTTTTGAGCGGACAGAGAAAACCAGACCCTTGTATATTTATTATCATTTATTGTTCATTTCTGTATATATGTTTTCTGTTTGTGGTGAAAAGGCAAAACAATAAAGTGCAAGAAATTCTAGTATTCATTGATGAAAAGTAAGTAAGTATTTCCTCTAGTTCTGTACTTAAGTCATAGTTTACTTGTATAGTTCCATGTTATGCTCCTTTAAACTTCTACTCCTACTTCTAATGGAAATGTTTTACTTTTTATGCCACTAAATGTATCTGACTGGTGTAGACTGGTATATGTTTGCAGAAATAAACATGATGGGCTGATTGTTCAATTAAACCAGGGGTTCCCAACTTTTTTAAATTGTGACCCTTTATAAAAAGCAGTGTCTAGTTGGGGCTCCTCATCATGTTTCAGCTGTTTGTAAGTTGTGTGTAGTTTCACCAAAAAGGATGTACCGCTTTAAACCTCCCCCCTGAGATGGTTTACCAACAATAAAATAAAAGCCTGTCCAATATTTCACCAGAAAAGCAAAAAAATCCACAAAAAGCGGTAGTCGGTAAACATGAGAATCCTTCCCACATCTGGCATTGAAGACGATGTAGAAAAATTTAGAAAATGTAAGTACGATGTAGAAAATGAACGTATTTACCAGGCACAGCAGGTGTAATGAAAGACGCGATCGAGTTGCATCATGGGAGCTGTATGCTCTTGCATTTTTTTTTGGAACGTTTCCCAATTTAAGGATTAAAAGTTAGGCTGTTTTAGCCTCTGCAGCTTCAATTTAGACCATTGGGGAGGGGGGAGTTAAGCTTTTTTTTTTTTGCAACACTAAATCCCAGGAATATCCTTCTGGAGAACAGCATCCCTCATCAGAGTATTTCCATCACTAGTCAGTGGAGTCAGTGGAAACACCTCCAGATGTGTGTCCCCCCCCCCCCACACACGACGAAGATCCCAGGTGTGTGTGTGTGTGTGGGGAAACATCTGGAGGTGTTTCCCACACACACACACACACACACACACACACCGGGGATCTTCGCTGGCGATATGCACGCGAGCACAGCGGAGTCAACACAGTGGCCAAATGAAGAAGGGAAAGAAAAAGTTGGGAACTCACTTGTAGCTCGTTGTTATTGGCCATCATGTGCCGGGCGGGCGGCCAATTAGATGGCGACGCCGGGGAGAGACTTCTGCTACTGTTTCGTGTCACTTCACGAACCCTTCAGATCATCATCGTGCAAATCCCGGATCAACTCCCCCGCGGATTAAACACGAGCAGTCCGGCGTCACACGTCCTGTAGAAGATGACAAAACGTGGAATCACTCAACACAACAGCCAAATGCGCAGTTTCATGTGGAGAGTCGCACTTATAAGCGAAACGGACGCGCTGTTAAAAGCCGTGACGTTTGGAGACGCGACACGGGAGCAGGTGAGAAGAGGAGGAAGAGGAGGAGGAGAGCATCACCTCCTGACAGCAGGACGTCAACTCCTGGACTCTTGATCTGCAACACGCATTGCAGTCCGTCCGGTAGTAGTGAGAGAGCGACCCGGCGGGCTGTCTGCTCATGCTCGGGGAGGAAGAAAACAACCCGCTGCGAGGAAACCCGAGACCCGCCGGGATTCACCCCCACACTGCGCTCTGACTGCGAGAGGCGACTGAGGCCATCCTTCACCCCCGCGGCGGTGCTCTCCTGCTCGGCTCTGCGGAAAGCTGAGAGCCGGCTGAGAGGCGCTGGGAGGGGAGGAGGAAGAGGAGGAGGAGGAGGAGGAGGAGGGAGCAGATGTGAAGCCGGTTCACCAACAAGGAGAGCAGCTTCCGGTGACGACCTACAAAATAGAACCGGCGTTGGTTTTCGAGTTATTTAGCCGACGCATGTTTTACAACTAAAATAGCATTAAAAAACACACACTCACATATTGTGTACAAAATAAGTTGTGAATCAGATACTAAGCTACATCACGGAGAATCCTTTTGAAAACTAAACTGCGTCATTTACGGAAACAATTAAGCTCGTAAAGTCACCGATATTGTGTACTAAACGTAATACAACACATTACTCACGGTCACCATTATTACAGACGCCTTCGCTGTGGTCCCCTTTAACATACTTAAAACACTGTTTTTAACCGTTAAAAGCAGAATATGACAGTATTGTAACAGAGCTAGCGTTAATTACAGGCCAAATGACATTTTAGGACAACGTTAGCGACAGCGTCTGAGTCCGGGGATCCCCACGCACGTCTGCAGGGGCTCCGCGAGAGGGCGCTCGTGTCACACACACACACACACAACAGAGAAGCTCAATATCAATATCTTTATTGTATCTGAATACATGTGTATTTTCTTACAGAAAACTTGAGCTATTTAAAAAAAAGTCAATTCCTGTATACTTACACGTGCTCTCTGGGTGTGTAAAATGTGTTTTGGGACGTCCTTTTGCGCTCGAACAACCGATACGATCAAGCCTTTATTTTGAAATCGGCTTCCTTCTTCCGGTACTCTTATTGTGGCGCTCTGTCTCCAGCTTGACGCAGCTGCCACTGGGGCGCAGATGTCTGCGGCAGCAGCCGAGCGTCCTCCCGCCTCAACCCGGGACCTGTTGATCACGTGTGACGTGACAGGTCCACTGGCTGTTGGGAGGGCAGCTACCGACGACAGCTAGGTGTTAGCTGCAGCGCTGCCCAGTGGGGTCAATTTTAGTGTTCCCAATTTCTACAGGAGCGCAGACTGTATTGTAAAGTTTATTCATGAATGCATTAGGTGGTATTTATGCTTTTCAATGCCAGAATGTAATGTTTTCTGTTGTTGGTGTTGAGAACATGCAGGTCGGCTAGTATAGAGCATAGCCAGATTAGCCCACCTGTGTTAAAATTGGTGGAGTTCCCCTTTAGGTTTTCCCAAGGAGTTGTGGTCGAAAACCCTTCCTTTCTCAGGAGATTCCTATATTAACTAACAAGAAATCTGCAAAATATCTTATATATTTCTATGAGGGAAACCCCAAACCAGCCGGCACAAGTCGATGGATGAATGACGGCCTTCTTGCACAAGACGGTTACGGCAACCACACAAACCGTGTTGGTGGATTCTCTCAAAGGCAGAAAAAAAGGAAGAAAGAAATGCCCCGAGCCCTATGCAGGGAGAAAAAATTCACTAACTCGTTAACTTGTGTGTTCATTATTGTCAATGAAATGGTTCGACTACACAACACAGGCTTCTTCCCCCACAGGGAGCCAAATTACCGTGACAGTGGTGGTTATTAAGTTGCAGCTTGAAGATTGCACCCTTTAACACTGCTGACAAAATCAATTTGATTAAGCTTAATGTGGGTTTTTCCGCTGCACTGCAGGATTTCCTGGTCTTTGATCGCGCTGTCTGTTTCCCTTAATAGGAATTCATCCTGGATGACCTTTGACCTCAGAAGGTAGCTCACATCGACTGGTTTCAGTGTTGGCAGATGGTTCGTCAAAAAGAAAGCAATGTAAAGAAGTCCATATCCAAAAGAAAACAATGTTTTAATAAGTATTCCGGCTCTATGATCTGAGGTCGATCACCTCAAAATACTCCATTTCATTTTTTGGGTGAACTATCGGTTAATTTGACCTCTTTTGGGCCATACACAGTTATTTAAAGCGAGACTACATGATTCCTAAAATAATACATTATTTCTCTTACAAACAAAAAAGAATGAACTCATGAGCAACTTAATCCACAAAGGGGTTTTGCAGCAATGACCTCATCTGTTCTGGTGACCAGCAGCTTATTGCTGCTAATGTTAGCACATTGAGACAGATATCGCTATTTAGAGTCACTGTACTCTGGTTATGAAACAGTCTTAAATCAATACTGATGCCTCAAAATAGTGTGTACATAGTAGTGTGTGTGTGTGTGTGTGTGTGTGTAGTATATATATATATATGTGGCAACAGTGCTGACAAGCAGGACTTCTTACTTCTCCTTGTAAAGTGCTCAATAAGCAGTGTTTTGTAAAGTGCTACATGAATATAATTCGCTCACTAATAAGTAGAAAACTGTCTCGGTTCCTCTCTTATAATATAAAGAACGTAAAGAGTCAGACACAAGCACTTAGATCCATACATTTTTATTTCATATAGGGAGCAGTGGTTTTTGGCACAACACCACAAAAGAAGAAATTTCTGCAATACAAAAAGACCACAAATGTTCACAAAACAAATATTAAACTATTTCAAATGTAAACACTGAAACGTATGAAACGTAATGGCAAAGTTGCACAGAAAAATCAACGTAAAGGAACTCGAGGCACTGTTATATGAAAACAATATAGATGCACATATATTTACTCTGATAAATGCATGCATAGTTATGTTGTGCTTGCTTATGGATATATTATAAAGGGATTAACTGGTGATAAAAACTCTTAGATATGATCTTATATAGCAGCAAACGGCAGCAGTGGCCATAAGTTAAACATGCACAGTGTGAGACTGCAGTATAAATTGGTATATAATTTAGAAAACTATATTCTGTACATGCCGCGCTTTCAAATGTCATAAATATTCGTTGAGATCCACGTCACTCCTGCGTCATATAAAAATTGTGCATATCACTTATAGTAGCGGAGAATAACAGCAGAGGGCAGATAGGCAATGGATCAGAATAGAAAACACAGCAGATGATTTATTGTAAATCACATCGGGTGTCTCTCTCTCATGACGCCAACAGGTGGCGCTGTTGCTTTGCTTTTCTCTCTCCGGCCTCCGCTCCCTCATGCAGACACAAAGAGGCAGACACAGGTGCTTTCCTTCTCTTTTCTCTATTCGAGCACGACATCAAATTTAAAAAAAGAATCACAGTTACTGATATAAGATATCCTGATAAGTGCAGGTGACCTTCCGGCCTTAAGTGTAAAGCATGTTTCTGATATATTGCACAAAAATCACCCCATAAAAATGAATAATAATAATTATATATAAATATAAATATGAGAACGTGTAGGAAAAATCGTACATTATAGTGAACACGTAATATAAAGAGCATGTGCTGTTGGTACTAAACTGCAGGTTCCCTCCCTCCCTCCACTGGTCCTCTCTCCAGAGCGCTGCATTGTCTCATCTCAGACGTCCTCCTTTCTCTCGCACCATGACATCATCGTAACCCAGGAGACTCCCTGAATGCCGAGCGACCCAGGAAATGAGGTTTCAACTTTGGAATGCGAGAGAAGACAAGATCTACAACCCCCCCTCCCCTCCTTCAACCTGACCTCCCCTCCCCACAGCACAACAAGTAGGGCCTTCTTCTCTCCATCTGCCTCCATGACAGGCGCCTCTATGTGTCTCATCACTGCATCAAACCACAGCATTCACTCTGAGGATTCTGGGGGTTCCTAAATCAAACGAACATGTAAATCTATTGACAGTACTGCCACTTACCTGCGTAAATACTTTGGCCTACACAATGAATAGAAGAAGAAAAGCAAACTAGTGCAATTTGTCATAGCTCAGTCTCTCATCAGTTGAGAGCGGTCTCAGCGTCTGGTTTAGACGCGTAGGAAACGCGACAACACGCGTTTCTAAAAACAGCTACGGTGCATTTCGGCGGGAGAGTAAGACGGCCGAGGAAGCGTGCTCTAATGCGAGGCTACAGTGTGAGGTATGCATGACCGGGTACAAACCATCAATGACTCGCCGCATCCACGGCGTATTTCTTCTACCAGGAATAAGGACGTTGAAGGGAAATCCATTTTGTGGAGGGTCATATGATGACGAAGGGATTAGCGTGGCTTCAGATAGGAATCTGCTTAACAGTCATTTCTTTTTCTTTACAGCGTGAATACGAATCTGTCGTTAAATCTCAGGCGTGGGATGAAAAGGAACAGTTTGACATTTTGGGAAACACGCTCATTCACGTTCAAGCCAGAAGTCAGGGGAGAAGATTGATGCCACTCGTCTGTCTGTTGAATATTAAAGCTACAGCAAGCGGCAGGTTAGCTTAGCTTAGCTTAGCATAAAGACTGGAAACGGATAGCCTCGCTTCTGGGTTTCCGTTTCTAGCCCAACCGTTTTCTGCTACCTACGCTAACTGGATGCTATAGTTTAAAAATTGCCACTTGAATCTAAATCGCGTTTCCCAAAATGTAGAACTATTCCTAATTCATTGACTCGTTCACCGGCCGATCGACTCGTGGGTCATTGTGTCTTCAGTGCTGGGTCTCCACCTCCACCACAGTCCAGTCCCCGGTCGGGGAGCTGCCCCGGCTGTCCGGGGAGTAGCTGCTGACGGAGGTGACCGTGGCGGCCGGAGGGCTGACCTGAGGCAGCAGAGGCCACATGCTGCTCTCCAGGGGGCTCAGGGTGCCCCCCGTCCCCACGGGGAGGAGCAGGAGCGGAGGGCAGCCTCCCTCCCCGGACAGCATCAAGGTCTGGTTGATGAGCTGCTGGACCATGTCCACCTTCTTGTTCCACTCCAGCTCCTGAGGGGGGACCGGACGCAGCTGTCTCTGGAAGTCCTGCGCGCCCCCGCCGCCGCCGCCACGAGGGGGCGGCCCCTTCGCGTTCCTGTTGGACCCTCCCCTGGCCTCATCCTCCTCGTCGCTGGTCTCCATGGCCTCGTAGATGGTGCAGAGCCCCGAGGACGGCGACAGCATGACCCCGGTCGGGCTCCTCCTCATCTGCTGCTGCTGCTGGAGCTGCTTCTGCTGCATGCGGTACTGCTGCTCCAGCTCCAGCTGCCACTGCAGGACCTGCCTGCGGTGCCGGTGCTCCTGCTGCTGCTGCTGCAGCTGCAGCTGGAGGAGCTCCCGGCGCTGCTTCTCCAGCTGCTTCTGCTGGTCCAGCCTCAGGCGCTCCTCCTCCAGCCACTGCCTCTTCTGCCGCTCCTGTTCCTGCCGGTGCTGCATCTCCCGCAGCTTCTCCTGGTGCTGCTCCAGCTTCCTGAGCTGTTCTCCACCGGTGCGACCGTCAACGCTGGCCTCGATCAGAGGAGGAGAGGAGGGTTCGATGACGGCGAAATGCGACGCGACAGCGGGATCGATGGGCCTCCTGTTGCCCGGGACCAGAGCCAAGTAGTGGCCGTTGGCTATAGGATCTGAGGTAGCGTGGTTCTGGTTGCGGTTGTCTTCCCGCGAGTGCGTTTGCAGGGTGCGCTCTTCGTCCGTCTTCTCGTCTCCTGTGAGACAGTCAAGATCACTTGGTGCATCCATTAGAGATGCATGCATCAAACAGAACGGGTGGTACAAGAACAGGGACCAGGAAGTAGAGGGTTCAGGAGAGATTTGACAAGACGGCTAAAAAAGGTGGAACGGGAAGGAAAAAAATGAAAAAAGAAAAGAACGGGAGCTCTCAAAAGGAATTGACATCCATGACACAGGAAAAAATATATACATACTGTATCCACAAAGCAGGAAACAAGAGACAAATCATAAAAGGTAGTTCCTGCATGATGTTTTCTCTCTAAAGTTGCACGTTCTTTAATATGTAACCATATTTTCTTTGATTGATTTAATGATGTGGGAACAGGTACCACACTCATATCTCTGTCCTCTTTGAATTCGTTGGTCATCATGCAAAACAGCAGTCATATATATATATATATACACACACACACACACACACACACACGCACACACAGTACAATACAGACACTTCAAGGGACAGATAACAACATGGCAACACCATGACCGACAAACATGACAGAAGTAGACTCCATTAAAATGATGCATGGTATCAAATGTAACTGTATAAAAGGACGCAGCGGTGAACCTGCAACAGGACTTCTTGCAGTGCTTCATGACTATATTAACAATGTAGAACCCCCATGTCTGGGTTGGGATGAGAAGGAGCAGGCAGGTCAGAGGAAACGAGGCACAAAGGGAGAAAAGAGTTTGGTTTTCTTGAGCGTCAACATTCCGATGCCTTCGAGCGGCTTCAGAACAGCAGTATGGATGTTGGTCTCTGCGCAACGAATTCCAATGCAACGGCCCGCACGACGCCTGACGCTAAATTATTCTTAATTTCTTGCATGTTTTCCTACGAAAGTCCAGCAACACGTGTCAGTTTCCTCTCTTAACATACAGGAAGTCTTTTCAAAATAAACTTCCGTCTTCGTGGGAAGCAACTTAGCTAGGTTTAGAAAAGTATCCTGAACTACTTAGTAAGGTTGAGGCAAAAAAACTACTTAGCTCGGTTTAGGAAAAAGGTTGTGAACAACAAGTTGAGGAAAAGATTGTGTTTCTGGTTTAAATAACTACGTTAAAGTACAGACGTTCCGTGACAAATAAATCAACGTTGGCTTCACGGTTTCGCACGCGGCACGAAGAGCGGTCTCCTGGATCAAAGGCCGGTGTTCGTTTGACCTGTGTGACCTTTTGCGACCTTTATAGTTCCTGGTTAATGCTCACGTGGATTACACACCATTTGCAGCCTGCTATGTGCTGAATGTGTGCGTGGATGCAGGCAGGTCTGAATTGCTTTCACTTATATACACTTGGTTTATTTCCTGCCCGATTTCTGATAAAAGGTACCGTGTGAAGTTTTTGAGCAGTACTAGATTTTATTAGTGGATCCCTGTTTTGGCTGCGTGAGCTCCTCTGATTTACAATTGGTGACAATGAGGCACCAACAAAGTCAGAGAAGAAGATGACGGCTGCAAGCTAGCAGACATTAATGTAGAGAATGTAGGATTTAAACAAATTGTATTGGCTTAGAAGGGGAATACATTCAACACGTCTTTTAGACAATTAGGCCATTCGGTGAAACCTCCACAGGGTGTGGCCCGAATGAGATGTTGGTCACCTTGTGTGGAATCTGAAGAAGTCATGAAGGCACATCAGCATGCTGGAGAACAGGACACGGGGACACCATTCGGATTACCTCTTTGATTCGAACCAAAATTCCATTTTCAATACTACACCATTGTGCATCATGTCCTGTTTTACAGGTTATTCCCATGGTGAAGGAGTAGGAGAGGCCATGGGAAATTGAATTGTGTGAGCACACAAAACACACAGCGACTCGAAACACGAGGCATGCTGGATCCACAGGGGAAATAAGAAACAGGAACAGAATGCCTTGCAATGATGTTTTAATGGAATTTTGAAAGATAACCTAGTGTGAATCATTCATCGATGAACATGTCTAGCGTAGAATTGCTTCAAATCCAAGGTAGTACACAGTCTTTATGTTAGTTAAACATGCAATATACTGTTGAAATAGTAAACCAAGCGCTCACTATGAAAAGGTTTCAGCGAGTGACAGTGATGTAGGACAATGCGGGGCGGGTCTCATCACAAATAAAAAGGCAGCTGTTAGTCTCCTCTGGAATACAAATGATCAGCTAACTGAAGCTTAGCCACTTAAAACCAAATGCCTGAAACACATACTGTACGTGACTGCACGTTATATACCTCAACAATCTACGCAAACAGAGCCTCTTGAAGCACACATTCAAAACTTCACCGACTGCGATCTAATACTTCCCACACCTACCTCAACAAATCTGCCGTGTTAATATCTAGCCTTTATTTTGGTAGCTAAAACTCGGAATACAAACTTTAAAAAAAAAGGAGCATTGTGACTAGCGCTATGGTGTTGAACATGAAGCGTGTGTACACAGGGTAGGGAGGACCAGGTTTCAACAGAAAAGAAATAACAAATAAGCAAATACAAAACATAAACAAATAAATCATTGACATTTGTTCGGTAAAAACAGTAGGATAAATACACAATGAGTCCATTTCATTCCATCTCTTTCTTTTTTTTGTCGTCTTCTTTTTTTGTCGGTTTATAAGCTCAGTCACAGTGGACCAATCAGTCAATACCCCAACGGGGGCTACAGAAGATGCAGTGTTACTTAAAAAGGAACATTCTACTAGAAAATGGTAGTAGCTATTGTACATAAAGGAGTTTAAGCCAGACACTCGTAACCATGACCGTGACAGTATGAAAGAGGGAGGCTTCATTTAAAAATTGCTACAGTCTTTTATTCCCCATCTCCTTTGTTTTTAAATCTTTTCCTACATTCTTGCTTTTTTTTTTTCTCTTCTAAACCATCTAACCCAACTGGAGAGAAAACAAACAACAGGTAACGGGGGAGGGTTGCGGGGGAAAAGGTGCATTCCAGGGGGAATAGGAGGGACTTATACATTACCTGCCAGAAAACTATCAGTCTTATCACATATGGTAGAGTAGTAGGGCGGCTGGCCGTCGCCGGCGTTTCCGGATTCCACGGCCCCGAAGTGGCGGCTGGGCTCCAACGGGTCGACCTCCTCCAGGCGGTCCTCTGCGATCTTTCCCCCCAGCATGTAGTGGTGCTCGTCTAGGCTGCCGGGCTGGTTGTCGCCCGAGTGGCCCCAAGGCATCAGGTCCACGGGTCTGCCCAGCAGGTCCTCTGCTTGGGCGGCGGCGGCGGCGGCGGCTGACGGCAGGGTCAGCTCCTTGATGAGGGACGGGTCCTTGGCCTCCTCTGGAAGCTGCTCCTCGTTCTCCAGTGAGAAGATCCCCGGACTCTTTCCACAGCTCTCGGCCATTGAGTGGGCGTTCGAGTTGGACATGGTGCAGTCGAAGCCGTAAGACGCCACGGAGTTGGCGGACTGGGGGGTGGTCCCGCCTCCGTCCTCCTCGCCCTCCCCGCCCTCCCCGTCATGCGCGTCCCCCGCCTCCTCGTCCTCCTCGAGAGCCGGCAGGCTGCGGGTGGGTGGAGGGCTTTCGAATCCGGCGCTCTCGTCGGTCACCGCCGGTCCGTCGGGGTCGTTTATCTGCATCTCGCCCTCCGTGTCGCTGGCCTCGTCTCCTGAGGTGGAGGGGGAGGACGGGGCGGATGCCGGAGCGGTCGGGGGTCCCGTTCCTAGGACCTCGTCGGCGGGGAGCGTCTCGGCTTCCTCCTCTTCTCCGTCACCTTTCTCCAAGTGGATGCCCAGGTCCTGCTCCATGTCGGGCTGGACCGAAGAGGGCACCGGCGTCTGCTGCTTGTCGGAGCGGGACTCCACCCCGGAGCTGCTGTCGTAGTCTTGCAGTTCCTCCGGTGTGCTCGTCTCGCTGCTGCTGTGGACGGCCTGAGCGGCGCCGGGCTGGGACATCCCTGCGTGAGCCGCCTCCTCCTCCTCCTCATCCTCCTCGTGGGCCGACTGGTGCTGCTGTGACTCATGCTCTGACTCATGGGCGCTGTCGTCCACACACGTTTGAGCGGGAGACAGGACTGGCGTCTCGGACTCGGCCGCGGCGTGGTCGGACACGGGGCTGGGGGAGGAGACGGCGAGCAGGGAGGCCGGCTGAGCCCAGGGATCAGTGAAGAGGCTGGACTGGCCCCAAGAGGAGGTCGGGGGTACGCACGGCGGAGGACCGGAGCGATTCAGGTTGTCTAAACGCTCCTCCTCATTGAAGTCATCTTCGTCTACATTCCCGCAGCTCTCCGTCACCCCTTCGCTGTGCATCTCCACATCTTCGTCGTCCTCGTCCTCGTCCCGCTCTCGTTCCCGCTGCTGCTGCTGCTGGAGCGCCTTGTGATGCTCCTCCACCCTCTCTGAGCTCAGGTCCATATCGTCCACCCGCTCGTCCTCCTCATCCTCGTCCTCCTCCTCGTTGGCCAGAGTTTCCACGTTGGGAGAACCCATGAGGTTGCAGTCGCCCTCGGAGCCGCGGAGGCTGGAGTCGACCAGGGCGTCGGAGCTCTGGGTGCCCTCCAGGAGCGCGGTGTGCTGGGCGCTGCTGAGGTCGGACACGCCCTGCTGCCGGCTGCTGGTGCAGCTGCTCACGTCCTCGGAGTCCATCCCGGACAGCAGGTCGTCGCCGTGCCACGCCGCCGAGCCGCCGAAAGCCGAGGGCCTCGCTAGGAACTCTTCAGAGGGCTGGGGAGACGTGCTCATTTCAGTGACCAGGGACGAAGGCTGGTGGCCTAGTCTCCTCTGCTCCTCGTCTTCATCGTCATCCTCCTCCTCATCATCCTCGTTTATCTCCTCGTCAGCCTTTTCCACGGCTTCCTCCTTTTCCTGCGGGGAGATCAGGTCGCCGGAGGTGAAATCATCGATGGGCGAGGCACCCAGCAAGAGAGGCTGAGCCGTCATGCTGAAGGCCGCTGCAGATGGAGCCGTGGAGGTCGGCATGAATAGGTTCTCCTTCTCCTCCTCTTCTTCTTCTTCTTCTTCTTCTTCCTCCTCATCTTCCTCCTCCTCAAACTGGTTTTTATTCTCCTTTTCCTCTTCTGCGTAGAAGTTCATCGTATTGACGAGGCTCTGGGGGGCAAACTCAGACGGACCCAGGGCCGGGTTGTCGCTCCAGGGATTGGACTGGATGTGCATGTCCAGCAGAGAAGAGGCGTTCTGTGGCTCCCTGACGGGGGACACGGGGCCCGGTGGAGAACAAGGAGGAGACATGACAGTCGTTCCCAGGCAAGGAATCGATTCCGTGATAGACTCCTCGAATTTTAAGTGGTCCAGTTGGGCCGAGAGCGCAGCACTGGAGGCCGGTTCGTGGACTAGTTCAGCTCCTAAATCTGACTCTGGCTGAGACAGTGGTTCTGGGAGGGGATCTGGAGATGGTTCTCGTACTTGGAATGGACTTGGTTCGTGTACAGCTTCTGGTGTCAGCATCCGTATAGGCTCTGGAGTTGGTTCCCGTACAGGTTCTGGTTCTTGCCCTGCTTGGGTCTGGCTGGACATCAGTTCTGCAGCAGGTGTCTCAACAGCCGGTTCTAGCTCCTCTGTTCCTGCGACGACTGCTGCCGCAGTGGCGATAGCTGCAGCTGCAGCGACGGCGACGGCGATTTCCTTTCCAGGTTCCTCGACAGTCGCCGGTTTGGGGGCGCGCTTCACTGGAGTCGGGGTGCTGCTGCCCACAGTTTTCTTGGGGATGGGGGTCTTTGCTGCAGCGGCTCTGGAGCCGGGGGTCTTGGGGCCATCCTTAGAAGGCGTGGCCTTACTCTCTGCTTTGGCGCGGACGGGTGTCTTTGTGTCTGCAGCCTTACTGGCGGCAGGCTTTTTGGCAGCGGCGTCTGATTTTGAGGCCGATTTGGGGGTCTCGGGTTTTGTAGACTTCGTTGTCAAGGAGGGGCGGGCCAGGGGGGACTCGGCAGGCTTTTTGGATGCTGAAGTGGCTGGTTTGGTAACATCTGTGGAGAGAATACAGCACAAGGAATGGTTAAACAATATCATAACTAAATCTGACAACAGCATATCATAACAAAAGAAAAAACACTTAAATATTGTTATGATAGGTCAAACATAATTAAATCTTGCTTGTGCATCACCTTTTTTCACAGGGGTTGTGTTTCTGGATGTTGGCGATGCTGGAGGTTTGCCACCAGAGGGCGTAGTGGAGGTTAGTCTGGAGGCAGCGGGCTTTGCAGGGGGCTTGGCAGCGGTGGAGGTTTTCGGGGTGGTGGTTTTGGCTGCAGCCGGGGAGCTCTTGGCTGTGCTGGTCGTGGGCGGCCGGGTGGAACCTGTGGCAGGACGAGATGACGCCGGCGTGCCGGGTGTAGACCTGAAGAGATGGACACAAAGAAGAAGGTTGAGCGATGCGGAGAGAGAGCTGCTACGTCACAGAGCGGCTGCATACAGTTGCGGCTGCATATGTTCTTTTACAAATCCCCACGGGACAGACATGTCCAACTTAGCTCAAAACAATGGCGATTTCCTTTTTGCCTTATGGAAGTCGACTTGAGCGTTTGAGCTGTCAAGCCACACAGCTAGGGGCCAGCCTCATGTGGTGGTCAGCCCTGTACTGCAAGTGCCTCTGAATGGTCGTGACAGGGAGCAAGACTTTGACTTGTCATTCGTTACTCGAGTCTGCTGCCAGAGGACACACTCAGAAACGGCACAAACATGAGACTAACCAAACAATACATGTGAGGATAAGGAGCGGCTGGGCAGCCAAAGCCCTGACCTAAATAGCCTTTCACAGATGTGACCTCGGCCCAAATCAAATGAAGACTTGAGAACATGTTCACACAAGGAGTTCACCATGCAAGACTACCGTTTCGAAGACAAGAAGAAAGTCCCACTTATCTGCTATATTTATTGTCATTTATCAATTCTATTGGTTCATTACTTTATTTTTAATTCTCATGTACAGCCTTAACTTTTGGTGTTGTTGTTGTCTTATTAGCTCGTTCAGTCGCCTGCAAAGCATGTATGAAAGGTGCTATTCAAATAAAGTTTGATGGATTTGATGGACTATGAGCAAACAGTTTTGCAGGGATAAATCCTAAAAACAGGAAATGAGTCAGTGTTTTTGCACTTTTGGTTCCCTCTCAATGAGCTTCAAACTAAGTGGTTTGTGGTTAATACAAGCTGAAGATACTTAAACAGTTGGTACGTTGTGACACTTTATAGTGTCTTAAAAAAGGCGGTCATGGACGATTACGAAACGTAATCACACCAAATGTTGGTCTGCCTTTGGCTTAGTGACGAGAAACATGTGACCGTGGTGGAGTTCGTTGGGTATTTACTTCTGAATATTGTATTTATTTATTTGTTTCTTTAAAAAAATAACTTTTTCAGTTAACAAAAAACACAACATCGTAAATGACAGAGTATAAAATAAATAAATAAAGTCAGTTAATACGGGGTCAGCAATCGCTCTTTACCATTTTTGATCCATTCTTTTCAGGTCAGATGAGAACATTACATATCTTTTCCCTTGTATATAGTCCATTTTACCTGAATATTGTATTTACCGTCAAAAATCATAAAAAACTGTGCTTGTGAAGTATCATGAACGCGTGCTTTCCAGGGAGCTTATTTTTGTCAAGATTCCGAAATCCGAAAATGACTCCCATTGGCACATTTTGTTTTCTGATGCTAACTTCTGTGTCGGCCCCCACAAATACGTCATCCCTTCAGCTCTCGACTAGCGCAGCAGCATCTGAGGCCCCGCTAGCTCCTCCACATGACGAACTTCCGAGGGGCTTAGAAGCAAAGCAGTCTGGGAGGTGAGTCACCTCGGACCCCAGGGAGGCATCCCAAACCCTGTCCATCCCCGTCCCTGTCTACCCCCTCCCCACGAGGGAATGACACTCACTGTGCATCGGGCCCGCCTGCTGGCTCTCTCCTGGGTCACATCTGAGCGATGCAACCTACATCTAGTGGTCCTGACAAGGCTGTGGTGTGCAGTCTCCCCGGGCCCACGCTGCACTAACTGCCCGTTTCTAAATAAAGACTTGAGTGAGCACTGGCAGAAAGAGAACGGGGAGGTAAGCAGGAGAGCGAAGATGGCTGGGAACACGTTAATCTTTAATACTGAAAGGAGAAACAAAAATAGCTTCTCCGAATGAGCCAGCTGGAACCTCGGGCTGCGTTAAAAGCACACTGTGTCTGCGGGGGACAATGCGCAGTGCGTGCTATTCACTGCCTGGCAAACGGAAACGGAAGACGGTCTGGTAACACGGAATGAGATTAAAGCAATGGGGGTGGGGGGGGGGGGGGGGGGGGGGGGGGGCAACGCAACACAACCGGGGTGTGGTCCCGCCGAGAGTTCAAACAAGCTTTTACAGCGCATCCACAGCGTTTACAATCGGCTTTGGGGTGGTGAAAGGTGTGTTACTCATGCGGACGTTGTTGGATCATGTCGGTGCAGTTTTGCTCATCTAGAACTCGTAAAAAAATCGGGCTGTGGAAAACCACATGCGGACTCATCAGTGACGCGTTGTTTTACTGTGTGTGATTACTGGAAGAAGAAAAAAAGAAAAATCACAAAAGCCTGAGGTCATTAGAACAACAAAGGCCTCATCACTTTGTGAGAGACGAAGAAAATGATTATCAGCTGGCAGGTGGGGGATGTACTGGAGGCCAAAGTCACAACAAATCCTTGAACGAACGAGTGCCGGCTAAGGAAAAACTTTTTTTATACAAAATAATAAGAAAATTAAAAGATTTCTTCAATCAGAAAGTACATTTATTCAAATACATTTAATCTAAAATGTCTTCTCTATAACATTCAGGACTGCACAGTTCAGCGTCCTAAATTAGATACATTGGGAAAATTGGTCAACCATGAACAAGATGTCAAGGTGAAATTACCCAAAAAAATGATCTGTACTCTGGAGCCTGAATTAGGGAGTGGAAGATAAGAAAAGCATTACAGGCGGAGGAGAACAGGGAGAACCTGGCATTAGAGATGAAGCATGCTGAGAGGATATTCGGATAGAGCGTTCGCAATAATCCGTCTGATAAAAGGAATATGGATAATCCAAAAAGACCGGACCGCTTTGGAGAGGGCTGGAAATTAACCGGAGCCACCGAGAAAGAAAGAGGAAAGAGGGAGAACCAGGCGAGAGAGATGGGACGGAGCGGGCAGATAATATTCATCCGATTACACATTATCGTATACCAACGTCTTCTTCCTCCTTCTCGAAGAACACGGCGGCATCCGAGAGACAATGAGGTTGTGTGTTGTGAAGTAGATAAACCACACTGAGCGATGCATTAATGCTTGAGTTATATGAAGCCTCCATTCATTCTGTAATCAAGCTGAATGACAGAGAAGCTTGTACGAGTTATTGCAGTCTTTAAAACATTGCTACTTTAACTTAATGGCGGCTTGTGGGAAGCTGTGTTGTATTACCCCTCCTTCACCGAGAGAAACGGCCCTATAAATCGGGGTTAAAGCAAATCTTGGACAGAAAGCCCAGAAATGCACTGGAGCTGAAACAAACTGTTTGGTTGCTACTGGCGCAGAGCGAAGTGTTCGCCTCTGTCGAGGATCACTGCTTACACTATAGCTTTATTGCAGCTACACATTTCCTCAAATCACTGGGGCAGAGGACGGATTACTGTGTGTGTAAAAACAAAAAAAAAAAAGTGGTAGTCTGCTCGTGCTGCTTTGTTTGCAAAGACAACAAGAGTCGGGCTGTGATTTGAATAATGAGATGGAAAGAGGGGAGGGGGGATGAGTAAGCAGGAGTTAAGCGAGCATGCAGGCAGACATCTTCCCCTGCAGCAAAGTGAGACAAAAAAACGTGGTGAAGGGCTCTCCTGCCGCTCGTAAAAATGATGCCGTGTTAATTAACCAGCAATATGGAGGCGGGATCTTCTGCCTGGTTCGAGTGGTCTCTCTTGATTTGGAGATGCCATTGTTAAATGAACCTGATGAGGTCTCCGCTCTATATGTGCTCATCCCTTTCCTAATGTATCTTTATGGGGCAATAGGAGCTCGCTGTGGTTGGTTGCCCGAAGCCACAGAGGTGTCTGCTTAATTCTGCAGCAAAGCAGGAAGTGCAGCCCCCTGGTGCTTTATGTTCTATAATGTAGATAAAATACGACCTCAACCAAGGCGGCAATCTCAGGGTCAGAAAATTGGAGCGAAAGAACCTTAAACATGCATTCTTTTTGATGGCCTTCAGGGGGCGACTCTTCTGGTTGAAAAAAAGTCTGATTGTATAGAAGTCTATGAGAAAATGATTACTTCTCTCTTGATTTATTCCCTCAGTAAACATTGTAAACATGAGTTTATTATTATTATTATGTTATTGTGTGTGTGTTTTCAGTTCATAAAAGTTAATTGTTACCATTTTGGTCGCCTAAAAATGTCTTACTCAGCATTCGGTTGTACAAATCAAGATAGCTACGACCAAAAACCCAGATGGGGACAACCAAAAACATCTCACGTACTCTACTGCACAGAATAATCACTATATATTGAGAGGGTAAGAGCTCCTAGAGTTATAAATGTGTCCCATATATACTTAGATGCTGTGGTTCAAATCCCACATTGCTCCTACTATCATTTCCATCGCTCCATTACCAAAAGAATAAGTCTTTTTTTAATTCCTTTTCTTTGTTTCCGTTTGGTAGAACACGAGAAAGGAGAGAGGTCATAGTTTCAGCAGAGCCGTCTAGAGACCGGATCAAGGACACAATAATGCCGTTGTAGGCAACATCTACATCTAAATCTACATCAATCACGTAGGTGAATGAAGTCCATTAGTGAGAGAAGGATGACTTAAAACAATAAAAAATGGGGAATGTTTAAAAGGGGTTGATTGTATTAGAACAGCTGACATGTGGGTCTGGAAAAGAAAAAAAAAAACATGGCTTTCACAACATGTTTTCTCCGATGTCTATGACACCATCACATGTCTGCAGCACCGAGTGAACACCCACAAGCGTGTGCGTCCTCACACACTCGAACCTTTGTCTCTCACACACTCACACAACGTGCACGCCTCCTTCCGTCCCTCTTCCCTTCCCCTCTCTCTCCATTTCCCCAGCTCGCTCGCATTAAATCCATTTGGTAATTGGCTCTGCGGCTGCACCCCTGTATAAAACCACGGCAACGGGTGATTGCATCACGGATGACAACTGCCACACCCAAAGCAGGACGGGGGATTTACAGCCTGCTTAGCGCTGGACGGTCTGGGGCAAGGACCCTGAATGCTGCCTGCCACACACACACACACACACACACACACACACACACACACACAGTAATTTGTTAGATCATGAGGAGGGTTCCATTCAATTCAGCTATAAAACTATATCATCCCTGAGGGACCATCAGGGAGGAAAACAGCATGACTAATGTGGGAACATGTGGTGGCTGAGAGGCAAAGAAAGCGATGGGCAAAAATGGAAAAGCGCTTGATCGCACGACAGCGAGCTCGTCCCATTTTCCTCCTCTCAGTTTGTGAAATAAGGACTGAATGCCCTTCCTTTGTCCTCTAATCTATAGGCCAAAATCACCCTCCGCTTCATGCAGAGACACCCTCTGGTCCTCTGCATGTTTTTCCCTACACCTGTCTCTCTCTCTCTCACACACACACACACACATACACACACACACACACACACACACACACACACACACACACACACACACGACTCTAGCTCTCTGCATGCACAGCCATCGCACTCGGTATGCATCTCTGGCAGGAGTGGGGGGAGCTCAGCGGGGACGCATGACTTATTCAGCCGCGTAGCTTCCATACAATGCCGCCACCATTTTCATTTTTTTTTTATTTCACTTCCCTCTGCGGCATCGGCCGACGCCGAAGCAGCACGTGCGAGCGTTGCCACGTGTTTTCCGACGAGCCGGCGCGTGCATGCCTCCCCTCCCCCTTTAACCGCCACATCGAGTGATATGAACGCCGAATGAACACATGCTCTGCATCCTAATTACATGCTGCTCCTACTATGCACACCGAGGCACCTATGTAGCGTTCGCATGCTGCACACCAGTCTCCAATCATCAATGCATAACCGGACGCGAATCGCCTGTGCAGCTGACCAAGAGAGACCAAAATTGGTCATGCAGACAAGCTGACACACAAACTGTCAGCTTGCACTCCGGCACAGACATAGACATGACGTTCAAGCGACCCGTAACGGTTTCTACTTTCCCCGTTTGCACGCTAAGCAAGCCCAAATGTTTCCCGGCGCAAGCGGCGTGCCGTGGGCAATCAACCTAACATAGCAGGTGAGCACGCGTTACGACGCAGTCCTGACCCGTGATGCATGAACGGTACATCACTATGGACACAACCTACTTTCTTAGCCGGTGCAATGCGCTGACAATTAGACTACAGGAAAAAGCTATCTTTATTACAACTAAAAGTGGTTGACCATAGACTACATACAAAGAAGAGGATGTTGTTGTATATACACATACATATAACCAGCCAGACAAAGAACAAGCCATAATAAAGAGTCACTGGCATCAACAACTAAGAAAACCTAATTTAATTTTGCTAAAACCTCCAGCTGAATAGTGGGGGCAAAACACTTGAGGCCTTAAATGAGATTGATGTCACTTAGTGAAACCTGCATTTGCTCTGGACTTTTATTTGTCTGATAACTGGAACCTGCTGATTAAATCAATTGAGCCTTAAGAGAAACAGAGTAAGAGAGAGTGTGTGTGTGTGTTTGATTAACGTTTCCCGTCTACCTCCCTGCCACTCCGCTGCTGAAAGCAGGCCCTGAATGAAGGATTGAGGGAGGTTGGAAAAGGGCACAATCTAATTAAAGCAGATATTAATGGCCCTGTCAAAGCGCGTCACGTATACAAACGCTGACCGGCGCACGCACACACTTAACAAAGTATGCCTCCAAGGGTACGCTGTGCTGTCAGAGGAGCCCATCATCAGTAATGGTAGTGCCTCTCTCGTGGGTATTCATCTTACTGCGGATAAATCTTCCTCTGCACATCTTAGACAACTAGCTCACGCTCTGACGCCACAAAATACTGCATCTAATCCAATCTTAACCTCATTACAATATTAGCTTCGGCTGGATTTCAGCTCAATTTTGACAAATTTAGCTCATTAGCCTTTTTTTATTTATTTTTTAAAGCTCGAATGGTCACTTCTCACTTGGTGCGTGTTCCATTAGTAACATGGGCGCATATTGTGCTGCGCTTTGGCTCAACTGATGAGTGAAAAGGGGCTATTGATAGCACCCATACAAGCTCTTCTTGTGCCCGACTTGGACTCATGCAGTTCACGGTCCTACACTGGGTTCACTTCTCTGAAGCCTGTCTGAAATATATCCAGAGGTAGAGGACGGGTGTGATGGATGTCATGCTTGTTATGAGTTACAATAACTCTATAACCGTTTTTAAAAACACTCAAATTGTGTTTATTTGTTTGCATCAAAACCGTATCTGGGTCCGTAACTTTAAAGTAGCAGTGGTGAGGTTTCATGTGCCTCAGAGAATGTGTTAAATTGGTCGGTAGTGAAGAATGAAATCACTGGCATTCAACAATGCGCGTTCTGTACTACAGTGCACGAGTGTAATCCCCTTTAATTAGATGTTTGCACATCAACCATTGTATAAATCTGTAATCTGAATGTAATCTCAACAATCCAACTGCTACCCGTGGCACGTGGAGTGTGTGTGGTGACCTAGTGTGCGTGTCATGTTATTCTATTGGCAATGACTGTGCAGATAAGATAAAGAAATATAAATTTTTGATGGCATCCTTTGGCTTTTGTTTTATGCATGTAATATTCCATAACTTAATCAGTGCTGCCATCTTTTCTGTTCCGTAAATAACCGTACGTGACATTAACACGTAACAAAATAAATCATTTGGATAAGTATCCATTAACATTTTTTATTTGCCTCGTCAGAAATCTCTGACGGACAAATGATGTCACTATCACTTTAAAAGCGCCTCCCTTTGGGTCGTTCTCCCGGGTTTCTATTTGTGAAAACACGTTTGCGCCAAGTGGTCCAATCTGTTTGACGCAAGTGTTTCTGCCCAAACAAAATGTCTGCACAGGCATGCCAACGGGGTGACGCCACGCATCATAACACACACACCGCGGTGGCGTAACAGGGAGGAAGAATGAGGGCCATTGCTCTACCAGATAAACAAACAAGAAACAGAGGTGGTGGGATGAACTCCTGCTGAAAGGCTCTATTTTATCACAATCCCCCTCGCCTCAGACAAAGGCCCCCTTCAGTCCCCTCTCCTGGTCTAGCGAGATCCACCTCTGGACGCGCCGCCGCGTGACTCAGGTGAGGAACACATGCTGACTCGCGCAAACACTCACAACACATGCTGGCATACAGAAACGCTCGCTCAGGGGAAACAAAAACATTAAGAGCACTCCCTTGTTCGCAAAGTGAATTCCTCCGACCGTCCCTCCTCCTCTCTCTGAATCCCGCCCCTTCCCAAAACTTGCTTTATTAATAATGCTGCTGCATCACGCTTGCTCTGGTGAAACGCTGCGAGGCGATCCTCTAAAGCTTGCTCCGACATTGGCTCGTGGCTGGCCTACTTAAACCCAGCCCTTCCAGGTCTTTATGTGGGGGATCATTGTTCCTCGCTCCTCCAGGGTGTTTTTCTCAAAAAGGATAGGCTTTGAACCTGTCGCCAAGTGAAGCCTTTTGAACATGCTGCTTCTCACTCGGCACTGAGGAGCGATTTATAATGCTGAACCGAGTCGCCCCGCAATTCTTATCTATTTGACAATTTACTCCGATTTGCTGCTGTTCTGGAGCAAATTTGGTGGCAAATCATTGGAAAGGCTTTTATGAAAAGGGGCCCAGTTATTGAAGGATGTCTGAGAAGAGGACCAATTTCAGACAGCTGCCTGTGGCATCTTCAGACACAAAGAAAATCTCTTTCAGACGCGCGTGCTCGTACATGTACGCAGACACACGCTCCAGAAAAGGGTGAGGCTTCAGTTCTGCACAAATGTCACACCTACCTGGGTGTCTTGGAAATCAAGGGCTTGGGTGAGGCGGCAGCACTCGGCTTGGTGGGAGTTGCTGAGGCGGTCTTGGGAGCTGGAGGAGAGGAGACGAGAGGACAGGAGACGAGAAGAAAAGAGAGGAAAGGAAAGGACATGAGGACAGAAAATGAGAGGAGATGAGGACAGGAGAGTAAAGGAGGAGGAGAGGACATGAGATGACAGGAGATTAGAGGACAGTACTATACAGCATGGCACACTATAGTTTATAGTAACATGTATTACAAATGTAGGTCATGTCATCAGGCTCTAGAACAAATGCATTTCTAGAGTACCAGCAGCCATTATGTACGGTGTAATGTGTGTGCTGAATGCATCCTGTGTGCATCTATCTGCACATCATCACGTTACAGTGGACACTACTAGTAGTAGAGCTGTGAAAGCCTTTCATGCCACGCCAACTGTGGAGTTTTTTTTTATTCCCACTCAAACTACATTCTGAATGCCACGTTGCAATTTATTTGTTTCGTGGTGACATTTTCACCAACCTGGGGGCTTTTTAGCAGCAGCAGCAGTGGTGCCGGTTTTGACACCAGTAGCGGTTGCGGACGGCGTCTTCTTGGCGGCCGTTGTTGTTCCGGTCATCGACTTTGCCCCATTGGTGGCCGAGGTCCCTGTGGGTTTCTTCTCACCTACTTTGCTCTTGGAGGCCGGGGCCAGAGTCGTGCCTGTTGTTTTTTTAACTGGAGCTGGGGTCGGGGCGATCTTCTTCACCGCTGCAGGTGCGGTTTTCTTCGCCACGCCGTTGGTCTGGGGCTTTGACACGCCATTCGAGAGGCGGCTCTGGGATGTGTTGGGCCGTGACCCAGGTGTGGCCTTGGTTGGGCCCGTGGTGCCAGGTTTCGTCTTGACCGTGGCCTTGTTGGTCGTCTTGGCGTTGGAGTCTCCTGCTGTTTTGTTGCTGGGCTTGGCAGCCGGGGTGTCCTTGGCCTGGTCCGGCTTGGGCTCCACCTGGCCCGTCTCTGCTGCAGGCTGCTGTGGCATCTCCTCCTCCGCCGGACTGGCCGCCTGGTTGGGCTCCTGTCCCGCAGCTGGCGCCGCCTCATTTACTGCATTGGATTCCAACACTTCCATGGGCTCCAGCGCCGCCGTGGCAACCCCATCCGGCTTCATCTCTCCTTGAGTGGTGGCGGTCCGTCTCTGCAAGGCAGGGGGACTGACTCAAATCTCACAGGATGGCCACGGGGTCTACAGGCTTCCTGGAGACAGCGAGGTCTGGTCTGGAGAGAGACAGGAGGAGAAACGGTACAGTTAGTCAACAGCAAGACCGGGCATGAAAAGCAGCCTGCTGGCTCTATCAGTAGAGCACAAGGAATGTTTTTTAACCCTGGGCGATCAGATACAGTGATGGCTTGTATCTTCATGCAGCTTCAGCATCACATACAGAAATAGTCCAAGTGTAAACAGAAGGACGGAGTAGGATGTGCCATGTGACTGTTCAGCTGCATAAACCAAAGGAGAGAGGACTGAAGCCTATCTAGGACAATGTCACATACGGAAAAAGACATCACACATGACAGCTTCATACGGCGTACTGGGAGGAAAACCTCAGGTCGAACAACTAGATCAACACTGTTTATGTCATGTTTTATGTCTCAGAAGGACGGGCAGTAGAGGACATGTCTAATGCAGAAAAAGAAGAAAAAACAAACAGCTTCAATTCTTTCCAATACCGACTACAGTGCAGCGGTAATTGGGCCCTTCTGTGACGCTGAAAAGCTCAGTGACACACTTGGCCAGCGTAGCTGCTACGGGTTGGCTTCGTTTTTTCTTCTTCTTTGGTAATAAAATGGCTTCAGAGTCACTAGTGTGGAAGACTAGTTTTCCCGGATAGTACACTTAAAGCGTTGGCACGCAATCCGCACACATATATGCCACCTGTAATAACGTTAAGACACGCGACTTTATTGAATCTGCACACGGGTGAAAAGCCGACCTCGTGCTATTAGGCCATAAACGGCTATAAATAGGAAAAGAAGGATGAGGTGGGGAAACGGGCTCGGTGTGTGTGTGTTTGCTAAGTGGGTCGATGCACGTACAATAAAACCCAGAAGACAGGCAGACAGTTTGACATGAACAAGACAAGTTGAGGAGACACGAGCAATCGAGGACGAGAAGTGGGACGCAAACCATATGAGGCCCGATAAAGAGCAAATCGTCTGTAACACAGGCTGTCACACGTCGTCTGCGTCAATATTAGACAACTGTCTCTCTCTTATTTAGTTTCCTCTGCCTTCTAGTGTAAAGGAAGGACGAGAGGATAGGTTTTTACAAGCCTGAGGGGGGAAGGGAGGGGGGTGGCAGGAAACTGGCTTGTCAAAAGTTTACAAACAGAGCGAGGAGGGGGAGGCAACACGGGGGCCGCTGGAGAGGAAGAGGCTCGCTGCGGAGCATGGGAAGGTGGGTCAGACAAGAGACAGGAAAGTGAAAAACATAGATGTAAAATGAGCTCACTATTGGCCGATCTTTGCTGGTTTGGTCATCAGAGTTTCCGCTGACCTAAACGTGCACGCGCCTGCCGTCCTATTTCTAGGAGGGGACAGACATCATCTTTATGCCACTGGCTTCCTGGAAACAATTCCCTCATCTTATACCGTCGCTCGTCCTTCTTTCCCTCTTCCGTTACTCATCCTCTAAACTGAAATCTCACATGTCAAAAGGCCTTCTTTCTTTTCTCTTCCCTTTCTCTCAAACATCCCCCCCTCCTCCACCACTGCTACCGCTCTCCCTCCATCCCTCTGTTCTCTGTTTTGCCTTTGCACAGATGGCCGGAGCAGCTGAGGAGGGCCAGAGGGGGTGAAACTAAGAGGACAAAAACAAAATATCCCAAATATCACATAAGAGATCCACACAGCTAATGCAACAGGCCAAAACAACCCAAGGGGGGGCAAAACGACGGGTAGCAACAAAAAGCCATGCGTGCCGCGCCCTTTGGTCACAAGAGGGAGGGTTTAAATGCCAGGGAGGCTACAGAATGTGGACAGTTGGCTTAATCATGTTACTACCCCACCACGACCAGTCACAGCTTTTAGAAGAGAGGGTGGACACTGGTGCAGCAAGATGGAGCACAAAAGATTCCTTCACACCGTTTTTTTGTTTGGTTTCGGAACAGAACCTGTGATTCAGACTGCCTTTCTTTTAACACATTGCTCTTTTAGGGAGTAGCTCAGTATGTAGCAGGCGGCAGGGGGCAATCCTTCTGGTTGCAAAATCAAGTCTGATTGTATTCCCTCAGTAAACATTGTAAACATGAGATTATGTCCCAATCTCTAGTTTCAAGTCTTCTTCAATACAGTATGATGTTTACCATATTTAGTAGATAATGCTCATATTTAGAGTCAAATAGACCGTAAAGCACAGTATGCTTTAAGACTACCTTGTGATTGACATGACGCTGCCAAAGTGTTGTCTGGTCTGTGTGTTGTCCGTGTTTGTGTCGTCGTTTTTTTTTTAGTACCAAAAAGTACATTTTTGGTAACCAGAAATGTCTTATTCGACGTTCGGTTGTACTTAGTTCCACCCTCTCGTGTCACTTCTGGTTGTAAAAACCAAGATGGCGACGGCCATATTGCTGAACTCAAGGCTTCAAAAGCATAGTCCACAAATCAATGAGTGACATCCCCTGCATACGTTCATGTCTTACATACAGTCTAAGGTTCCGACCTAGCTGCTGACATTTTTTAAGCTATCGCTAAGGCCGTTGGTTGGTTTAAAAACGCCGTCTCCAGCTAAATTATTTTTATGGCTAGATGGGATTAGGATGAGTACTAACCGATGTCTGATAGCACCCAACACCTCAACTACATCAGAACAATAATGTATTCTCCAAGTGACACATATATAGATGTCTATGTACAATCTCTAAAACAAGCACGCCACTGTTCGTGACCTTAAGCGGTGAACCAGGAAATAAGACTGTCACCATTCCCTCCTCTCTATTTCAGACTGATGTCCTGCTCTTCCCACCCTAGACTAAAGCATCTGGCCAGGCTGTTCTATTTCACTGCTCCGTTCAAACTACCCAACCCTGCTTGTGCGCGCATGTGTGTGTGTGTGTGTGTGTGTGTGTGTGTGTGTGTGTGTGAGTGTGATAAATCCTGATTGCACGGCCACAGCCAGAGGAACATTTCTCTTTCTCCTGCAAGTCTCCAGACAGCTGTGATATTGCACTTCTCTCTCTCTCCCTCTCTCTGGCTCTATTGCTCACTCAACCGGCCCTTACGTCATTAGTAAGCAAAGACAGTCTAGCAACCAGGGCAGGAACATAAAAACACCACACACAAAAATGTGTTATCTACTCTTCACAGAAACTGAAGGTAGGTGTGACCAGCATAAAGAAATCTGAACAAATTCATAAGCTACAGTGTGTATGCCTCCGTGCGGAAGGCTTTGGCCCTGATCATTGTTGATTCAGTGTGTTGCAACGGCTCTATATAATCTCACATTTTTGCCCCCGATTACTGCGGCACTCCCAACTGAAACATCTAACTCCATTAAGGCTATTACACATTTTTTATTTAACCTAATTAGATTAGAAGAGTTATTCCACTTCAAAAGGACGGAGGGAGTTTGCTGTTACAAGGCAACACATTTGGTGAAAATGATAGGTTAAATGATTCCAAAGCTCTGCGATGGTTATGACATCTATACACTGTACAGCTAATCTGTGCTTTCTAACAGACGGTTGCAAAAGGTAAACTTGCGAGTTGAATTCCTCACCAATTGTTTTATGCTACCTGGATATTGCAGAGAAATAAAAAATACATTTTACGACATCTGCACTGTAGCGCTTTGTGGCAGAACTCTAGCTTTTTCCATTAACGACTAAGCAGCTGGAAGTCAAATGTTTTGCAGGTTCATTGGCACTTCGGCTAGAGTGGGTGATGGCCGACTACTTAAAAGGTCACATATTGTAAAAAGCAAAACGTCTTATTTATTATAAAGCAGATGTGCTATACGAATACTGTGAAAGTGTCGACATTTTCAATCCATAGAGAAAAAAACCACAGCCCTTTAAATGGACCGCATGGCTGTAATGTCAGAATTATGCAAGATATAGACCTTGCATATAGTTTCACACTTTTAAAAATGGATTTATTTCCGGGTTGTGAATGACATCAGCTGACAGGAAGTAAACGCGGGCCGCAGCTGTTGCCTAGCGATGCAAGTCCATTGAAACGCGCTAAACGACGCGTTTCAGGCCAAGGGTGAATACAGGTACATTCAGACGGACAGGAGGAAATCATTAAAGCATGTAATAATAATAATAATAACACAAAAATCAAGTAGGAACCTGGAAATAAGCGTGATACGTCTCCTAAGGAGGGTTACAATGGGATCGCACCACTATTAATTACATAATGCCGCTCTGGGGTCACATTACTCAGGTCAGGTCCCCTCTCAGAATCATAATATAGAACATTGGACCAGGGGGTATCAAGTCTTAGGTCCTCTCTAACAACATCTTTGGCTCCACAACATCCGCTGTAACACACAGGCTAGCATTTTCCACGCACAAGGGACAGAATGAAGGCTATTCAGTGACATGATACATAACTGCTTGTAAACTGGTGCAAATTTCCAGCAGCTAATTTCAGACAGATGGCCGTGTCGGCCGCATTAGGTCCATTTCAAAACATTTAGCAACAGTGTGTGTGCACTGTGTGAACTGTTTACAACGTTGAATGGCTTAATCCGAGGAGAATTGCTGGTCAAGCTACATCAAGAAGAGGCAGCAAGTCAGCTGTCCTGACCTCCTGCGACCTCAGCAATACGCATGCGCACAGGGACTCTAGTTGGAGAATAAATACTTCCACGGGCTGCAGTCGTTGTCCTCAGTGTCTTACGAGCTACAAAACAATAGCTGGCGACAGAACAGAGTGCTGTGGAAGTGGAGTGGGAGTCTTGCAATATCGAAATTCTGAATGACTCTGCAAAAATGTGTTTGTTGGCCTTCGTGAAGGGTTCAAATCGTGTGGTTGCAGCTCGCAAGCAAGCGGCCCACTCCAAATTCCCCGCAAGCCTCGATGATGAGCTGCACAGTAACCGAGAACAAAGAAAAAACACAAACACCAAGGGCACTGGACTGAGAACAGGATCATGAAAGACTCCTAGCCCCAACACCCCTGTACACAAACACTTTTATCATTTTGAGCTGATATCGTATTTCTAACCTATTCCTTGCTTTTATATCATTACAAGGATGTTTTATCTTAAGGCAAATTTAGCTTTTAGGGAAATGCCATTTACTTTATTTGTGTTGTTGTTGTTGTCGTCATTACAGTTAATCGGCCTCAAGCAGTAAGTAATGATGGCCAAGCCAGCTCTGCAAGATGAGATCACCCTCCTTGGCATTCTCCCTTCCTAATACCCACACTGGGAGACAAACAAAGTGTGTGTGTGTGTGTGTGTATCCGATCTGACACGCAACCGTGTTCGGGCCTATACCGTCAATAACTGGAAGGCATCCAGCTCCTCCAAGGGATCTCAGCTTTACTGACTGTCTAGACAGAAAAGGCGCTGTTCTTGAATAATCAGGTCATCAGCATATTTAAACAGAAAACTGCTACTTTGACCCCATTCTTTTTTCTTCCATCGAGTATAACAATCTACTACTGTGTGTGTGTGTGTGTGTGTCACATGCACTAAACATGCCTGTTAAGAAAACAGCAGGAGGTCACATTTAAAAGAAGAGCTCGCAGGAAAACACCATTATGCAGATTTCAATGAAGAAGCGTGAGAGTTACTGAGCTAAATGTTAAGTTAATGTCAAATCTGCTCCCGGGCCGTGGTGTGTGATCACGAATCAAACGCGCTTTAACCGGCCGAGGCGAATCGCCGCGGTAGAAAGCTGGCTTTCACGGCACACAACTGTGTACACGCATGTGCATTCTGTGAGCCTTCTTCTATCCCCGGGGCCTACTCTAAATAGTAGTCAAAGAGAGGGATGATTGTGAGGGGAGAGGAGGCAGCGGTGGTGGGGGGGAGGGGCGGTGGAGATGGTAGAAAAGACGAAACAAGAAAGTGAGCTTTTGTGGCCGATGTGACAATCTGCCCGTCGCCAAGACGAGCGCGTACAAGCTCGAAGGGATGATTCAAAGACGCACCCGGCGCACCGGCCCCCGAGAAAAGGACAGAGCGTTCTGGCAAAGGCAGCGGCGGCGAGAGAGTGTCGGTGGGTTTAGAAGGCATTTTTAACGAGCAGTCGGTGACCTCTGACCCTGTAATTGACGTGCTTTTATCTTCGAGAGCAACAAACAGACGACGGTCGGGTTGCGGCGTTTGCTCTTTGACATCGCTAATGAACCGTCCTCTTCCCTCTTGATGCGGTCGGATTTACATCATCTCATGATGTGGAAAGCAGGGAGCAGTCTTTGCTCGAACAGCTGTTCAATTAATTCATAACACATATATATACATATATATATATACACATATATATATATACATACATACATACATATATACATACATACATACATACATATGTGTGTGTGTGCCTCACAAAGACAACACCCATCATGAGTGTAATAAATGCTTTAAATCCTTATTTGGAAAATGATTTTACGTATAGACGTCTTGATATTCAGTTGCATGTAAAATATGTCAAAATACACATCATTAATATAATACATATCCATATAATGGACATCAGTCTAACCCGTTAGATCTTACGGTCTCGTTATCATCACAACAGACCCAAACTGTCCCACAACTCTGCGAGATTTAAGAAGCGCCATTTGACTTATTTACTTCTCCCGTGGACTCAGACTTGACTTGTGAATATAAAATAACAAGAATAGGGTGGAATGTGATGAACGCGTTCATGGCTGAGCGTAGAGGCGGAGAATGTTAGATTCAAGACACCACATGCTGGCACGGAGCCAGAGATTGTCCATTCAACCTACTCCAAAAACACAACAGTAGGCTCAGTCAACCCCATTTAGGGCTACTTAGACCCAGGCGTTCTACATTAGAAATGAATCAAGCGGTTATTTCACATTTCAAAAAAAGAGCTGAAAGGATAGGTTGACTGATTGAATTTGAAACCGCGACACTTTGGATGACTGATTGATAACTTCAGAAAATGCCACAAAAAACACTTTTATGGGCGGACAAAAGCAGATTTTTTAAAAAGGCAAAATTATACAATAACTGAAGGAAATTATGAATAGATCAATATGAATATAATGCAATTGTATTCGCCCAATGCAATGATTTGGATTCAACATTTTAAGTTGATGTCGTAGCACCCAAAATGAATGAGAACTGAGACGAACTGAGAAACGGTACACTGTTACGACACTAAATCAGCAACTAGAAGATATAACGCTACTCAAAAACGGTGTTGAGGAACTAAATGCTGGAACACGAGTGCTGCAGGGGACCGACAGAGAGAGAGAGACACCCGTCTTTACTTCACAGAGATCTGCATCAAAAAGGAAAGTCGTACAGCAGAGCCGCTGCCGCTGAATGTTTCATCTCCTCTCAGCCAAACCTTGGCAGAACACAAGGAACAGGCAGCTGCAACATCTACCGTCAGTCACAGGCAAACGCTGTTTGAACACGTCGAGCACAACAAATTAGGAGTCGTCTCCACAGTCAATGCAGCCGTTTGTATAAGACTCTAAACGGTCTACAGAGTGAGCTCTCTCCTCTGGACTCATCATTGTCAAGGAGTTATGCAACGGCAGTACAAGGTTCACAGCAAAAGAAAAAACCTTTCAAAGCTACTTCTTCTCTCTCTCTCTCTCTCTCTCTCTCTATGTGGGATGGAGGAAAAGAGATGACGGATGTGTGTGTCGGACGAGGGCTGCTGAAGGTGCACGACACCCGGTTCAATCCAGCTGGGGTGCTGCCTCGAGGCTAATCACAGCTCACACATTCCCTAAACCCCCCCGACCTGAGGTCAGGAAACCGCCTCTGTCCTTCACACAAATAAACGCCCAACAAAGCCCGCTGCTCTGCATGGCCCACATTCCCCATAGACTGTGGGAGAGGGTGGGGGGCATGACGACAGAGAGTAGCATTACATCAGAATGTTGTGGAAAACGGTGAGTATGTGTCTTTCCTGTATTGATGCACTAACCCTCTCTATCTAGTGGGGCCACCAGTCCACCTCGGACAGAACCAGACCAGCTTGGGGCCGACGCCGCGATGCTGGAGACCCGGGTCGTATTGCTGGACATCGCTGAAGGAAGAGCGGGACGGGAGAACCAGAACTAGAACCAGGACTGAGCAGAGCAGACCATTAAACCTCTGCTGCAATAAAATGAGGTTTTTAAAAATGGACTCTGCTGCTCGGAAACCATTTTCGTCCACAAAATCAACACAAAATGAAAGCTCCTTGTAGGAACTTAAAAAACCTGTCTAGGTTCTTGATTGATTGTATTTACATTGGTACTATAAAGAGCCTGATGCTTTATAACTATGTTTGATTTACTAACTGTTATAAATCTTACAGATCATTAGTTTTCTCCCGAAAAACAAGCTGAGGAGGTGAGGTACTTCTTTTCAGCCCTAGTGTCTGCAAATCTTCCCTTCGGCCTCTATTCAACCCCATCAACCTTCACCAATAAGGTGTGTGGCCTCAGAGGCGAAGCCAGGGGGGGCAAAAGCAGTCGCTTCATGCTCGTTTGACAGCTGTCAGCGCGCGGATAATTGAAGGCTACTCAGATCAATATTTTTCATCAACTCAGGGTCTTCTCTCATCTCCACCACGGTGTCCTGGCAGCACTTTCCTGACATTGTCAATCAGGTCGCTAATTCAAAAATACACATTAAAAAAAAAAGCAGGTCGATGGAACTTAGGGATGAAGATGCCAGTAATTCCAGGACTACCTACCTCTTTTGCACAGAGCGGTTATCAAGCGAACTCCTTAAAAGGTGCGTGGTACATTCATTCCTGTCAATTGATTTGTAGTGAGCCGCTGAGATGCTCAATGAGGCCGAGCCAGAACAAAGGCCCCGCTGAGAGGGAAAGGAACGAGCCCCCTTTTTCCCCGTCTCCGCATTTACTCGGCTGCTGGCGCATGCGAGAGGAAAGAGCAGCAGATTGTGCGACAGACACCTGGATCACAGAAAACATGTGACCAGAGAGGCTGGCACTAATCCTGACGACTCATTGGAGCTTCAAGGCTTCAAAATGTCCTCCGGAGGAAACTTTAACTGTAATGAAAAGGTGTTGCAAAATTCGCACTGGAATAAAACAACACAACAAAGCAGCAGCCAGACTGCCCCAAATGGCAGAGAATGCCGATGCCATCACAGCTCAGCGGTGCACAATGTGTGAACTCGCCCTCGCCCTCCTCCTCCTCCTCTTCCCACTCCTCCTCCTTTACAAGCACCAAATAAGTCAGTGCGCACAAAACGCACACATACAAACACTCGAACCCTGTCATTCCCATGGTGCGGCCGGGCTCAGAGAGACCCCCTCTCCCCCCCATGGGGACGGGACAGATTAACACATGACAGAGCTTGTTAACCCTGGACAAAGAGAGATGCTAATCTTGTACAGTCGGCTTCGAGTGTCCTAAAACAGTACACAGACACGGGGAAAAGAGCGAGAGGGGAAGACCAAGAAAGAATGACTAAGGCCTCAGTGTGTCCCACAAACTAGACAATACTGTGGGGGGGAGGCAGGAGTAGAGACGGTACGTCAGCCCAAAACACCGGCTGGCTGCAAACAACGCTGAGGGCCCTACGACAGCCTTGGCTGAGCTCCACCGCTTGCAGGGACGACCAGCAGGGCAGTGCAGAGCTCAACTCTGAGGATATTGATCACACAGGAGAAAGTGGGGAGCCAGGCCAGCTGGGAGGGGACAGAGCGAGCAAGAGAGAGAGAGACACAAACAGAGACAGACAGCGGAAGTGCATTAGTTCCTCTGATGCTGTTAGCTCTCTCCCCTGGGAGATAAGAGATAACAGTGACAAGGTTTTAAGAGAGGACAATGAAAAAGACAGAGAGGATGAGGGGGCGGGAGGTAAAGAGGGACAGAGAGAGAAACAGCAAGACGAGGGGAGAGCCAGAGGACCCAAACTGAGAGGCAACAGAGAAACGAGGGCTAATTTGTAACTTGAAGAGCTGCTGGATCATCTCCATAATGGGCCGTCTGCCCACAAACAAGCTCCTCTTTGGGGGTAAATGAGATCAGGCCAGCTGGTGGCTCGGATCAATAGCACCCAGATAGAGCGGGTACATGGAGACGGAGGGAGGAGGGCCGAACCGGGGCATCTGGACAGGACGGCAGAAAACACACCCTGGAGGCTTTGGCGCACTCTCTCGAGATTTGGCCCTGGGCGTGGGGGTGGACATGGACATGCGCACGCAAAGTACAAGTGGAATGACCGTGTGTCCATAAGAGGATTATGTCCTCCTGTTTGAAGTGGAACCGTTTCCAGATGGAATCTGATCCCTACACAGGGCGGCAGACAGGTTGGCCGGTTGGACAAGAGCAGCACCTACAGCTTTCTAAGACCGAACCGTACGCCACACCACTTTCCCCAGATCTGCCAACTCACTACCAGAAGCTCCTCTTTGAAAACCACAACAGCCATGAACATACATTTAGCACCTTACAAGAGAATTGCCAACTAATAGGTGAAGACAGGGCACAACCAGATTAGAATGTCACCGGGAGAAATTGATATGACAGAGAGAAATAAAATGGCCCCTACAGCTGCCGATGGCGAAGAGAGTCGATCAGTCTGTCAGCACCAGTTTCCGGCACAAATGCCAATCATTCCATGCTGCGGCTATGGCGAGGTCAGGTTCTGACATAATCTTGAGCAGCATATGTACAGCAAAACCAAAGCACAGAGGGACCCGTTGACTGAATATCTGTGTCAGAGCAAAACCTTGTAACTGGCTACAACGTTGCATTACACGGAAAAAACAAACAGGCGCCGCTAACATATTGTGGAATAAAAAAATTAATAAAGAAAGTGTGGCCTTGAAGCCCAGCAACAAGGCCGTGAACCAAGTTTATTATCCGTCCTCCCACCAGAGGAATTCAGAGCGCCCAAACGCAGCAAATTACTGCAGCTGCCGGCAGATACAGCCTCAAAACCACAACCGGCAGTTGCCAACTGCATGCTCTGACAACTGTGACAAGCAAGGCCGCGATTACGACCGGGAGCGTGGACGACGCGGCGTTTCCTCAGGCCTCAATCGGCCAGAAAACAGAGAGGGAAATACATCCGAACATAAGTTTCCATTGGGGTTTTGATGATATTGAAACAAGAAGCTATTGTGCTGCTGTTGCAGTGAATAATAAAAAAAAAGGGCCGGAGGTGATAGTGGTAATATTTTATAATATTTTAATATAATACGCCAAGAAGTGCAAGGGTCATGCGCTCAGTGCGATGACCAGAGGCACAGGCTTGCCCTTTACACAATTGAGAAGATCAGAGCTGGCGGGGGGCTTTTTAATCTGAGTCACACACCCGCCAAACGCCAGTCCTTAGGCTACACGGGTCTATTAATGAGACAGTCATCTCGCCTCTCAGGACGGGGGCATGGGTCAAGAGGCCAGCTGGGAGGGGGAGGGGAACAAGAACATTAGAATTTTAATTCATCTCAAATAAAAGCGTAAAATAGTCTGACTATTTAAAAGCATGTTTTGCACATTCTCATGTTAGAATTGCAACAAAAGATTACCATCTCAATGAATTAAGTTTAGGGGCGAATTAACATGTATTGGCATTATCTAATCCGCAAACAGTTTTGTCATTTACTTTGACTAAAATGATACAAAATAGAAATGAATGCCCACAATAACTCCCAAAAATCGGTATTTGGAGTGGACTCATTTGATCCCACCAACAGCCTAAAATGCAGATAGATGTCAAAAGAAAAGCAGCAAATACTCACATTCACTTAAACAATTCTTTGTTTATCAAAATAGTTGATTGACTAGTTGTTTCAGCTTTAGCTGAAAATGTTGAAAATAAAAACCAACGTCTTAACAAAACCAAAGGACAGACTGAAAAATATATAAATCAAAGACACACTCATCTCTTTGCATTCGTGAACCTGGAAGCAGAATCATTAGGCTATCAATACTTTGATTGACGATCCAGTAATTAACTGATTGTTAATCACTGACAAAATTGCAACTATTTAATAGTTTTTTGAGCCACTTGTCAATTCATTTAGTCTCCATTTCAGCCTTATTAGCTTCAATTGTTGGCACACACACACACCGCCCTGCGTATGAAGGACTGTCTCAGACACAATGCGCTCTCATTCTTATGGATTCTGTCTCGTCCAACAGAGTGCAGACGAGACTTATAGCAGGAGACAGACTGATGCATCCCATCCATTAAAAACAACAACTAACAGATATGAATACAGGATCTCACTGTGATCCAATCCACAGTGGAAAGGAGATTATAGTGCCCAATTTGTTTTTCAAATTAAAATAACCGCCTTCATTTATTCAAGTTACTGACAAATCCGGACCACAAAAATGCCTCAGGCAGTAACCCACATCCTCCGATAATCTTTTTAAAGACCATCTTAAATAACTTAATACAAATAAATGTAAAAAAAAGTATGGCACCTAAATTGAATTTCAAGTGATTGCATTAGGCCTGCCTGTCTGTCCTCCATTTCCCTGCCTCATCCACCAACACTGTGAGTCAGCCATTCTCTCATCCGTGCACCATGGAGATGGGTGGGAGGGGGTTTCTGATGGTTTAGCCCACCTCTGACTAAAGAGTACTGGAGTGTCTCCAAAGCCCTGCGTGGCAGAGCCTTTAAAGTGCTCATAGCAGTCGCCTATGGGACACCATCCACTAAAAAGGATGACATCAATGCCATTGCGGTCCATCGCTGGCACGTCGTTCGACCGATCCGTGAACCACAAACAAAGCTTGAGACAATCTATGTCTGGGAATGGAAGCATGTGGGCTGAGGTTGAAGATTTTGTCAACGCTCGCACATTGGTAGTTTATTAAATGCTCTTGGCCAGGCTTTTAGGAATTGGCAGCCTTCTTCTTCCTCCTCCTCCTCCATTGTTCTGCAGATGGGAGTGTAATCTGTAAACTGTCCTGTTGCACTCAGAAAGAGTCAGCAGAGGAGCAGCTACAGGGCCCCTCCAGCCTCAACTCCCACATCACAATAGCTGATCACTTCTGGAGAGAGAGGGGGTAACATTAATCACCTCTGATTACATGCCAGCTCGAGTCTGCGCACAGCTATCTCGGAGATATTTCAGCTTCACGCACTCCCTCCGAGGTAATTGTTGGTTTTACACGCTGAGAGTTAATGATAATGTACTCGGTTTGGTTAACATGCAATATACTGAGCGAGCATGTGCCCCCTTAAATGTGCCGGCTTCTCCTCCCTCCTCCCTTGTCCCCTCCTGAGGCGACTGAAACATTTCTCAGCACTCGCACCACTTGGCCCATCACAGAACAATGGGCATCCGCGGTGGAGGATGGAGAAGGAGGGGAGATGAGAAAAGAGAAAGAAAAGAAGAAAAAAAGTTCAGCGAGGGGGGAACAAAATGGTCGCCTAAAGACTGAAAAACATTCTGATTGTGGAAGAAGAAGAAAATAAAAAGAAGCGTACGTTGAAAACATATCTGATTTCGAGTTAGCCCCGATATCTGTTGAGCCTCCCAGCGTGCCACCGCCCATCACCCGCTTTCACTGCCTCTGAAACGGACTGAAAGACGAGGCGACACCGAAACCAAAACCGTTTAGACGTTTTCAACGGCGTATTTAACGGGAATATTCATTCACACATAAGAGGACACCGCAATTCTGACGCCCAGTTTGGGCGTTAAACATGGTTACAAACACGGGGTAATAAACACGTCGAGTCGCGGTAAAAAACCGTTGACTCCCATGTCTGTAACGGACGACGGACGTAACGTTCCATTTAGAGAATTCGGTTCAGTTGACGTTAATTAGCCTTAATTAACATGCTAGCTTAATGCTCAAATAATATCGCCCTTACCAGTCGGTGCAGCGGCGAGCTAGCGAAATCCTCTCCAGCTACGCCCAGTGTTAAGCAGCAGAGCCCGGGTTCTTGAGTCAGGGAGAAGAAAAAAAGAAAGTGAGGCTGAGGGTGAAAATGAAACCCGGGAGGAACGGAAGAAAATCGCGGGAGAGCAGAGCGAGTCGACCGACAAGAAACTTCTGGGTCTCAAAAGCGCCGTTTCTTACCAAGTGATGCGCGTTCACTGAAAGGAAGAAAGGAGGAGAATGGCGCTTCAGTCCACACTCTCTCTCTCTCTCTCTCTCTCTCTCTCGCGCGCGCACACACGAGTAGACCGGCGAACGGAGGGATGCACGAGCGGAGGAGAGAAGGGCTGCCTTCAGGGCTGACGGAGAATGTCGGAAAAACGAAATGTTTTACAGCCAGTGGAAACGGCTTCTTTCCACTGGCTGTAAAACAATTAATCAGACACCTCCATCTGCACTATTTGTGCAGATGGCACTATTTTAACTTTATAAAGCTCCCCCCAGAGCCAGAGCAGACATTGTACACCTGTTTTGAGCGCTAACCTTTAAGTAACCAGACCTTTATGTGCAAAATTGGCACAATATCAAGTGAAATATTTGTGTAAAAGGAAGATGGCCTGTGTGTTATGCACCGAGTGGAAGAGCAGGGTGTTAACCATTGGGCATCCATAGAAGGTTAATTCCAGCCAAACGTAAATGGAATGTAACAGTTTTTTTATTGTAAAAATATTGTATGTTAAATTAGTTATACCTGTTTGGCAAGTCTAAATTTCCCCCACTAGAGTTTGCCAAGCTGGTCAGTCAGTGGGTGTGAAAAGATAAAAATAACAAAAAATCTAAACCAAATTTTGACAGACTAATAACAAATAAAATGTTGCTAGTCTTGTCAAATGGGCAAACACTGCAGAATTTGCATTATGTCAATAAAGGGAGGGTCTTACTCGCTTTCTAACACAGGGTTGTTTAGCTTTATTATTTTATGATGTCACATCCTGACGCCACATAAACAGAAAAATAATGACTGGTAGAGAACACTAAAGCCTTGTCAACTGATCAAAAGGGGTATTTTCGTTTGGTTAATTTAATTCTGGGTGTCACTGTCTGTAAAAACTACAGGCTCCCTCCAGATGTACACACTGACTGGCACAGAACAACTCCACTTGATCACTATGGTAATACATCTATTGAAAGTACATTTGTTTTATTTCAGAATCCTTAAAGCCATTGTATTTTCCTTTACAACTTCCAAGCTCAGAAAACAGAAGGCCGCTATACGAGCCCCGTGAAGGCAGCATCCACCACGACGGCCGCGCCACTCTGGAATTGAAAGGGCTGAATAGCAAATGCCTTTCTCCAAGCGCAGCCAATCACCTCCCAGGCTTTGGGGATTATTCAAATTAAGGATGATGTCACCTCTTGCAAGTCACCCTACTCCCCTATGCCCGAGTTCCTCCCGGTTGTCTGTTGCCCCCCTGCGACCCTCCTTTTTCTCCCTTTCTCCATGCCCCACTGCACACACACGGTGCATTACTGCTGCCCCACATGCATCAAGTTGCAGGCATTGTCCGCCTCAATGTGACTGTTGCATCCAGGATTTCAAATCTCTGAACACATTGCAGACCTGTTGATTGAAGTTATCTCCAAACGTCTAGATTTGAAAGGTCTTGGGATGTTTATCTTTGTGTTAAAAGTCAAATTTCCTGCAATTTTGAATGCAATTCCCATGCAGTCAGACACGCGCACCTGCCCCCGCCGGTTCAGCTTGTCACAGCCGATAAGAGAAGCCAGCAAGAAATGGAAAAGAGCAAAAGAGGCAGCCGATACTTTTTTTCGGTAAAGTTGTGTGTTTTTGTTCTCTCGGTCACAGAAGGGCATTGTTCCACGGTTTTACAAGCTTTTGTCTCCGTGCGCCATGCTCCTCGGCAGAACGGGCTTCTCATCAGACACAGTCTGGGTGGGCATGCCGCCTGTCTGTCTGTCTCTCTGTCTCTCTGTCTGCTGCTGCTCGGCTCTCCCATGGCAGCCGCCTGCACGGCCCTGTCGACATGAGCCGGCCTTTTGTGCGCCGCTCGGTTGCGGATGGGCTCCTTTTCATGTCGAGCCCTCGCTGCACTCTGCTCTTTCCAAGTACTGGAGAGAGAGAGAGGGGCGGGGGGGAGATTTATTTGAGCTCAGGGTGGAAATGTGTGGCACAAAAACAGGAAAAAAAGACACTTGATTGCATTGCAAAAAGATAATAAACATGTTTATCATCCGCTGTCGGGATTCCAGAGGAAGTTTTGTTGGTGCTCCTCTGAAATAGAGCAGCTAATGCTTGACACTTGTGTTGTTGTTGAATCACAACTGAAGGTCAAGCTATTCAAACCGTTGATCAGACTGAGTTTAGTTGCAGGTGCGTGCACAAGTGTATGAAAGGCATGGAAGGAGACCAGGAAGAAGGTGGAGACTCCGGGGGGGTTTGATGGCTGCTGGCTGGACGCTGATGGACGTATTGGCACGGTGGAGCAGCCGCAACAAAGAGAGGAAGGTGTTTGGGTTTTCCTTCCTCCACACAGGCGGTAGTGGTGACAGGAAGGGGCAGGGCTGTGTACCCCGCTGCACAGTTCAGTTCCCGTGTTATTTATCTCATTGTTTTCCCCTCCCCAATCCACCGGCACACAGTGCAGCTGGGGTGCCACAAAAGGGTTTGGCACACTGTCAAGCACCCCAAAAAAAACCTCCTCGTCCTCCTCCGGTCCTTTCGGGGGGGTCTGCTACCTTTGACAATCTTACACAACACACATTGGTTATTTGAAAAACAGACACAGGCACGCTCTCATTTAGTACAGTCAGACTGCACAGTCATCTCCCACCAGCTCAGCCAAAAGACACACACAAGAAAGCAGCAGACACTGTGAGACACACCCAGCACGCCATCTTTTTTAGATCGAACCCCCTCTTAACACAACAAAATGCATGAGATCCAATCATAACATGGTGTGAGTGTGTGTGTGTGTGTGTGTGTGTGTGTGTGTGTGTGTGTGTGTGTGTGTGTGTGTGTGTGTGTGTGTGTGTGTGAAAGCCAGGCAGTTACAGGTTAGCTCAAGCTGGGTGCAGCTGCCCGTGGACTCCCCAAAGAGAGCAGCGTGCCAGCACAGCATGCTATTAACATTCAGCATGCTAGGGGCAACACGTGAAGAAGAAGATGAAGGACACACAGGCAACATGGGGGGGAAAGACATACAGGATAACATGCCTGTTCTTCTGCAGCGTGCGGCCCAGGCGCTGTATACATACATCTGTTCCACACAGACTAATGATGAGGACCGGAATGCAAATGCAGGTGAAGAGCCTCTGGATTCAGACTGTGAAGGCAGTTAACTGGGATTATGCCTCTGCCCTGCTGTGCTTTTCCTCCATGGGCCTGTTTAACCAGCTGTACCCTGAAGGCTGGCCGGTTCCTGTCAGTCTGAGTCTAAGTGCTTCGTCTCAGCCTCCGCACGGCGTCCTCGAGTGAGTGAATAATGCATGCAGGAGCGATGGGTATCGGACAGCCGTGCCACTCCTCCGCACTAAGAGGAGCGAGTGTGCACGCATCTGCCTTGGATCTTTGCCCATCCCATCCGGTGTCTCGTTTTTTTGTCCATCCTCCGTGCAGCCAAAGACTCTGCGTCCCTGTACCTATTGTTGAGATGTAGTTTAGTAAAAGTAAAGTGCTTCACCTTCAAATCCACCATCACTACAACGGTGGATTTGAAGGTTAAGCACTTTACTAAAGGGTTATTCATCTTTAATGAAGGCAACAAGCCGCTCCCTCTCTCAAGGTTCCACCCCACCCTCCCTCTCCTCCTTAAGTAGCTGTGTTTTAGTTTACTATTCCTAGATTAGCTCTGGGTTGCATTGCTTGCTGAGTTTGGTTGGTTGTTTGGTTGGTTGGTTGCAGACAAGAGTCTGCTCTCTCCCTCTAGTGGTGCCAGACTACAACAACACTGAAGGCTCGTCAGCTTCATTGAATCCAAGCTTGGTATAATTTTCTTTAGCAGCCGATCCCAGCACAAGTGTACTTCAGCACAGGCTCTCATTACTGCCGTCACTCTCAGGGATACGGGTCTTGTTCCAAAGGGATTCTTCCTGAAGGATTAAGGTTCGGTCCAGAACCATTGACTTCCGAGGAGTCCTTAATCTTTTCAAGGGTACTTTGTAAGACTAAGTGTAAGACTAAGTGACTAAGTACTCTGTAAGACTAAGTGTTGCATTAAGAACCCTTTTCCATCAAAGAAAACCTTTTTGGGAAGAAAGAGTTCCTCAAGGATTGTTGAAAGCATGGCTGAAGAGGAACCCAGCCCACGTACCCCCAAAAACTAGTATTGTGAACCATGATTGTTGTGGGCTCTGGGCACCAAATCATCATATAAAAAGGGGTTTCATTAAAGATTTAATAGAAATAAAACAAAATTAAACAAAAAGAAATGTTTTTGTTGTGTATGTTTGTATATTTATATAGTTATGTATTATGTTTATTGAAAAAACAAAACAACAATCGTGGCACAATAACACTGGCCGGTTTTAATTATCTCAACAATATTGACACAATTTCAGACTTTCCAGTTTATTTAATCTACAGTTTTCTTTCAGAAGGCATCATCATCATCACAGAACATATTTAACAAATGAGGGTAAAAATCTCCTTTACAGAAACTTAAAAGCTCCCCTTTTAGCCATCACTTAAAAAAAAGACATGCAAAATACAGGAAAGCCAATGCAAAGTTAGCATGAAATCAAAGCTGCTTTAAAGAACCGTACAACAAGGAGAACAGGAACCGCTGCACGTCACAGACACAGTGCTTTGCTCCCGTGCAGCACATTTAAATAAGTATTCATTAAGTGCAAATAAGTACATGTCAATAAACATTCGAAGTAAATGCATGTTGTGATTGTAAACAATAATCATATCAATAAGTTAGCTCGTTCGTGAACAGTAAAAAAAGAAAGAAAAATGTACAGTAGCCTTTAGTCCTAAAACACATCCCTCCTCCATTTCTATAATAACATATTCAGAATATTAATTAGGAGAATGAAGAACCGCTTGTTTGTAGATATGCCCTTTCTGGTATTCAGATTAAAAAAACATTACCCTCTCAAACACGGCTTCAAGTGTCCAACACATTATATAAAATATTAGCAACTCTCTAAGCTGCCTACAAAGATAAAGCATATTTGGTCAAAATGGACGTAAAACAAGCATCTGCCGTTTTGGGATTTCTTACCTTCCCATAAAAATGTGCATACCCGTGAAATGCGTATCTTTAAAAAAAATTACAGTACGAAGGCAATAACCAAACTACAGTGACTGCACTGCGAGCCGAAGCTACAGCTAATGACCCACTTGTTCAGATACACTGAACACTAGCTTAGCATAGTCTACAGCCCCATAGTCTCTGGGGGAATTTCTGTGATTTCATGTGGTTAAACTACATTTTAAATCACTTATTTACAGGTATTTTAGTTGATTTATCAAACTAGCTCAATGGTTCAAATGGACAAGACAGCTGAAGAAGAACCAAGAACATATTTAGCTTGTAAATGCTTTTCCCCTGCGACCTATCAAAATGACTAACAATCAGCATGAAAATCAACATCATACTCTTCTTTTTTTTTTACACAGTTTGGCTAAGAGTCTTTAAACTTCACTCAGCTCCACTGTTTCTATAGTTACCGCTCTCCGCCTTTCTAGACTAGATAGAAACATCCCAAATGAGTGCCAGGTTATTTCCTGCGGCGGTTTATGTGAACGCCATCTTTTTTTTAAAATCGTGTTTGAATTCAGCCATGAATTACACATGCTATGTTTAAAAGATAATTTTCCACGTTAAGAAAGTTGTCTTTGGTAATAAAACTGTTGAAGTATGAGACGAAATATTACAAAATATGTAATCACAAAAGACGACACGTCTCTCAATGAAGTGTGTTTGGTCCCAGGATGCACTCACATCAATAACTGGGTCTTGCTCCCGCTTTCACTTCCCGGCAGATGAAGAGTCACATTGTACACATTGTATGAAATAAACAACTCTCTTAGCTGAAATGCATCAGGAAAGATAACGCTACAGTTGTGCAGGAATAGCTAGCTAGCTAGCTACAGCGGCTCGCTAGCTAGCTAGCTGGCTAGCTAGCCAAGGTAACGGCCGATACTACGGAAACTTTCTTGATGTGCAAAACTATGTTTTTAATTGACAAACATCAGATTTTGTAATTCATGACACAATTCAAACCATATTTATCTATGATTACACTATGTTTATTCTTTTTATTATATTTGTATTGTTTTATTCTATGTCTATGTTTATTGTCATGCACCTTTTCACAGTCAAATCCTCGTACTTGGCAAATAAACACGTCTGATTCAGATTCTGCAACAGGCTAAAAAGGAAGAAGATTTGTCTCATCGTCGAGCACAACGTGCAGCTCACTGACGTTGTTTGCTTCCTGGGTTTCTAGAGAAATGTTATTGTGCAGCCAAACGGTAAGAAGGTCTCAGCAGAAACAGTTCATACATATTGATGACTTACTGGTTGGCTGCAGGGCTCCTCCTTTCTTGTGTGAAAAGAATGAACACGGGGGGCCTTGACTGAAAACGTTCATGAGCTAACGCGGACGCTGCGGTTATCGTCTCCTCTTTTTCCCTTGTACCTCTTAGTCAAGTCAGAGGAAATGCATGTATTTACATAACCAAGAGGCAAATAAATAAATAAATAAAACACTGCAAAGAGCATCATTCAAGTGAAAATGTGCATCCATCCTACTTAGTTGACCCGTAGGTGTCTACAGCGATGAAAGCGTCTACTGGCATTCTGCGTCAACTGGTCATCAAAGCCCAGCAAACTGTCATGTCTGAAAGAGACAATAAATTATTCATACGGAACGAAAACACTAAGCAGGTAATGGGGCATGCGAGTACAAATCTAAATGCTAAATCCTAACAGAGGACAATGATGTCCAAGGTCAGTCTGGTCAAGGCATTTAGCGTCCCTGCTGAGTGTTTGGGGAGAAAAGGAGCAGACAGCTAAAGTGGAAATATAGTGCCCCACACACACGCACGCACACACACACACTCATACACTGCCTCCTCCTCCTCCTCCTCCTCCTCCTTCTCCTCCTCAGTCACAGCAGCAGAAGAAGGAGCACGACGACCCCTCGGGCCCACGGAACTTTCCAGAGCTGGGCGTGTCCGCGCACTCGGCGATGAACGCGTGCAGATCGCTGACTCGGACCTGCTCCTGCGTTTGAGCCTGCGGGAGAACAAACGTAAAGCTGAACGTTTTCCTCCACACCAACCTACAGCGCTGACGAGAGAGCGGAGAACCGGGATGGAACCTGTACCATGATGGTGTCGTAGGCGCCGGTGATGAGCGCGATGAAGAGGGACAGCACCATGTAGATGAAGAGGGAGATAAAGGTGTAGAGGTAGACCTGGCTGAAGGTCCACACCAGCGTGCCGCTCCTCTCCATCTCGTGGAACGTCACGAACATGTCGTCCCCGTTGATCAGAGAGAACAGGCACTCCGACACCGTGGACAGGGAGCGGAACTGTAGACGGACAACATCACTTTTACAGTTTTACCGGCCTTGCAACTTGAAGTTTTAACATGTAGATTGACCATAACAGGCGCTAAAAGTCAGGATATCTTGGCCTCGCGGTCTCTCCTGAGTCACCTGACTTTATGGAAGGGCAATACTACATCACTGGAGAACCTTAAACTAGAAATCACTAGAAATTCCGTAAACTGTCAATTTTAACACAATTCTTCACGAAATATAACTTGTCAGGCCGTGAATTTTAATTTCATACACTATAACGTCATGCATATGTGAAGTTTGATCTATGAATTGCTTTATGTAAGGTTTTCCGAATGCTCTCCACATTACACCGAGCAAAAAAACAATCCATCCACTGAATGTTGCCATGATTCATATTTAATGAATGTCAATTTTCTCCTCTCATTAATTATACACAGCTGCGAAGATGATACACGCTGGAGGGCATTTTAAGATAATTAGGCTGTTGAGACTGTCCGAATGACTCATGCCTGCTCTCTCTGTGTGTGTCTGTGTGTGTGTGTGTGTGTGTGTGTGTGTGTGACCTTGGTGTGATAGGGCCCCAGCACGATCCAGCCACAGAAGCAGTATCCCATGTAAATGGCCGCTGCACAGCAGCAGAAGCGGATCACGTTGGGAAACGCAGCCGTCAGAGTCACGATCAAGATCTGTGAGACGCAGAGAGAGAGAGAAGGAATGAGAAAATATATATTTATCCTAAGAGGGGATAAAAGGTGAGCTTTATTTCTGCGTGTGTGTGTTTCTTTCACCTACATTGTATTTCTGAAAGAAGCTGAGGTAGCGGATGACTCCCACCCACACCAGCAGGGTGGAGGTTCCCAGCAGGATCCCGCACATGTCATATGACGACAAAGTCTGCATCACAACGACGACGTCACTTATTACCAGAAACTCAGCAAAAACAGAGAATGTTTATTTTTTTCTGTGACAATTTCTCCCATTACCTTGGACTCGATCCCAATTTTGATGAAGCTGCCGATGATGGTGAACATGTCGCTGACGATGAGCAGGATGTACCAGCCGTTGATGAACTCCATTCTCTCTCCCCAGCTCACGCGGCGGCCGAGGCTGTGCTTGAAAAACTGCACGTACTCCTGGTGACGACAGAGATGAGATGCCGGGTTATGTTCTGTACTGAAATAACTAATGTCATATGTCTTCTTTTTTTTTCATCCATCCAAAATTGGCAGCGTAAAAATAACCCGCTGTGGTTCACCAGAATGTTGAAAAAAGAAAAGAAAAAAGGGAATACATTATATGATTAAACAACTCAACAAAGCTTTGGGACATGAACTCCGCTCTGCTGGTTGAAAGTCCCGTGTTTGTTTGACCCAAACCGCCTGCAGTTCTCTTTCTCACTGATTTGACCACATCACCAGCCCTGAGCGGAGCGTCATTCACGAGGAGACGTTTACATGGCAGTCAGTGCAGACTAGGTGGTCGCAAAAGGACAAGAATGTCGTTGTTATCGCTAAATGACTCACAAATCGTCGTGTCATTAACACGCCATGTGGCGACATCGGGCTGAATCGCTAGACCTAATATAGTATAAATATAGTACAAGTATAATAATACAGGACTGTAGTACTGAGTTTTCAAATTTTCTTGTTTGGAGGCCACAGTTCGGAGACGAGAAGGTTCGATAAATCCCTTATTTTCCAGTTCAAGGTACCCTGTGGAGTTTTTGATCACTATAACACTATGGATCAATAGTTTTTATGAGTGGGTCCCTGTGTTGTTTTCACGAGGGCAACGTGAGACACAGTCCTGCCAAAGGTTAACGTAGCAATGCGCTAGTAAAGAAAGGAAAGACGACTATAATGCTAAGTAAACGTGGATGTAAATAATGTTGGTTTCCAAATGTTAATTTAATGCCTCTGTAAATCGGAAAATCAATAAAAAAAGAATTCACCAAGCACCTTTAATTTCTGTGTGTATAACAACAAAAATATATTGTGCAGTCAAACTAAATTTAGAAAAGTCTATCGACTTATATTCCTTTGATCCCCGCGCAGACACCTCACCTCACCGATTTCTCCGATGCTCCGTAAATGGGCACCAACAGTATTATTATCATTTAGTTTTACACCATGAACACACGAATGCTTGGTCCGCTGTCTCACGTGCTGCAGGACGACGCCTCTGAGGATGGAGCGCCCGCACAGCAGCAGGGACAGCAGGCAGACGAACGCCACCAGCACGTCCAGGAACTCCCGGGCGTAGCTCTCCGCTGCCGGGAGACGGGGGGCGAACGAGAGCGATCAAACAAGGCAAACAGTAAGGATCAAAACAGTGGATATTAAAAGAGAGCGATGAGTGTCGGCTCACCGTGTCCAGACACGTTGGGGTCTTTGCACTCCTTTATGGAGGCCTCGTTCTGCAGGCTGATCTTGACTTTGCCGCTGTGCGCCCGGTTGTCCATGACGATCTGATAGCAACAAGAACCAGAGTAAATAGTAAATATACATTCACCACTAAGATTTGCCTCAATTTAACCCACAACTTGCAAACACACAGTTGTGATCCACTAGGCCGCATCGCTGTCCATGCCGGTGCTTATTGATATAGAAACAATAGAAGGGCCGGCTCACCGTGATGGAAAAGGTGTAGCAGTCCGGGATTTCATTGTTTATGATCGTCTGAATGTTGATGGCCTTCAGCTGGAAGTCAATCGTGACGTTGATCAGCCTGAAAGAGAATTCTCTTTGAGCGGTTCACACCAAATAAAAGAAGAAAAATCACACCTTTTTCATTTCCAATGTTGAAAGAAACAGACAAAATATCATCTGACTTGTAAAACTTGAGAGTGAAATTCTTGTAGTCACTGTTTCCTGGATCCAAACTGTAAGTCAGTGGATTCACTCCAATGCATTCTGGAAAAAAAGAAGAAGAAAACAAACAGAAAATAGCATAGAGGAACTACAAAAATACCACATGGGGAGTTCTTGAAATCCTTTTTTTTTCTCATCACGTGAAGCACGAACCACAGTTCCTCATAGCGTTTAAAATGCAGGATCGACTCTTATTTGTCTTACTTTATTTATCGCCACAGGATTCGTCTCGCTTTGCCAAAAGTCATTTCTGCCAAATCAGCAGCTGTATGCAAATAACTCCTTTCCCAAGGCAAGGGGGGAAAACACTTTGGTGTTGCGTTTTTTTGGCACAGGAACTATTTTGAGCCTTTTAAAGTAGGACACAGCATTGCAGGGCAACCTCTTGACATGTGGAGCAGCAGCACAATGACTCACTGACAGTCCTTCCCTTGAGGGCCAAAGAAAATCCTGCAAACAGAGTTAATACCGAGGCTGCTGTTTTTTTTTTTACATTGAATACCCAGAGACAAACTCAACGAGCCGAGAGAAAATCTCGAAAGATGGAGGCCGTCACCTACCGGTGTCGACACGGGGATCGATGTCGAAGGTGTCGTTGACGGGGTTGATGGTGCCCCTCCTGTAGTAGCGCTGGCACAGGGAGAGCGCGCTCCCGTTCACGCCGACGCCAAACACGTACGCATACCGGCCCAGAGAGATCTGAGGTAGAGCCATGTACTGAAGGGGGGAAGAGAAGCAGAGCCTTCATTAGTTCACCCAAATACAAATACAAATGTTTCTTCCTTTTGATTTGATATCCTGCCTTAAGAGTTGCCAAATTCAATTTAAAAAGGAGCAACGTGTGGGATTTAGCGGCCTCTAGTGGTGAGGTTTCCGATTGCAACCGACGGAATACCCCTCCCTCAACAAGCGTGGTCTTACGGAGGCCTGAAAGGCGGCATGAATAACCTGCTCTACGGCGAAGTGGATGCGGCTGTACAGCTGCTGCTGCGTGTGGACGGCCTGCGGGGCTCCGTCCTGATAACCCTTCAGGAAAAGGTGCTTGAACGCAGCCGTGTTCTCCTCTTTGAACGTCACCACCATCTGGTTGCTCAGCCCGAACAGCACCAACTAGAGACGCAGGGAGGCAGGAAGCAAACAAACGGGCTTCAACAAAGAAATGTGCAGTTGTGACTGAAATGAACATAATTAAACCAATAATGTTCTGATGTCATCAAAACCACAGCACAAAGATCTACCCACCTGCAGAGTCACGATGAGGATCTTGAGCAGCTGCAGGCCGAGCTTGAAGGGCTTTCTTCCTTTGGCGTGATACTTGTCGCAAGGGCTCATGAAGAAGTACTTGAGCTTCCTCCTCAGGGCCTCCTCCTCCTCCTCCTGCTTCTGATGAGGGGTCTCGGAGCCCACCAGAGACGTGGGACGAGGGCTCCCATAGCTAGCCACGGAGGAGAGGAGCCTGTCCTTCTCTGGGGAACACAGATCATGATCGGCGTCGACTATTATATATTCATTCAGACAATCGTCTCATATATAGGGGCACTCATGTGATCTGGGGTCTGACTTTCATAAAGTGTGTGTGTGTGTGTCACAAGAGACAAGATTGAAGCAGAAGAGGCCAACACACAGGCACGTGCACAGATATTTCGGGGGGCAGGTGCTCAAACCAAAAAAAAGGGAACCCGTCGCCAAAATTATTTATGAAATTAAAAATTATAATAATAAATAAATACATAAAAAAAACAGTAGGATATTTTCAAATTATATATTTATTTTTGTTAACAAACTAACTCAAATTGAATAAATAAATGAATAACAGGCAAAAACAGACAAAACAAAGCCATATTGTATAACCAAATGCAATCAAAAAATGATAATAATAAATAAATTAAAGCAGGGGTGTCAAACTCATTTTCACCCCGGGCCACATCAGCATCATGGTCGCCCTCAAAGGGCCGGTTGTAACCGTACAGTGGCGGGCCGTGGATTTTTTACCTGCCCACATCCCTGTCATAGGACCTCACATCAGGAACAACTCCCCAAATAAAGATAGTAAAAACCCTTTCACAGGGAAAACAGGAAGAACCCTTCAGGAGAGCAACAGAGGAGGATCCCTCTCCCCGGATGGACAGAAGCAATAGATGTCATGTGACCAGAATGAACAACGTAACAGAGTTACAGCACATTACATGAATATGACAGGAATTGAATAAACGGCACTCTGCTGCATTATTCCCTTCGGGGGGGCGCGGGGGCTCGTGAGCGCCGCAGAGCATGTTGGGGCGAAATTCTCACAAGAACTCAAATAAATGCCCCGTCAGATATCAAAACACATTTGGAGGGAATTGATGACAGAGAGAGTCATTTTTATTCTTAAATACTGATTAATGAAGAAAACATTTGGCTCCAGCAGAAGGGGCACTTTTCTCATCCAGGGCAAAAGGGCAGGTGCTTGAGCACCATAGGGGTCTATCTGTGCACGCCTGCCAACATATATATAATAATTTAAGATAGGAATATATAAGCATTATGCTTCTACCTATACCTTTTCAGTCTTTCTGTTTTTGTATATTAGATTGTGGCTTTACTTACTGTATTGTAATGATTGACTGAATAAAACACAAACACATCGTGACTTTTGATCCCTGGTTTGAGCTAAAAAGAAACAAATAGTTCCTGTAATGAAAGTTATTTGAATAAATCACATTTGCTGATCAGCAGAAAATCAATCTGCAACTATTTTGATAATCAATAATGCAAATTTTCAAGCAACATTTGCTGCATTTTTTGCAATCTTACATTTTAGTACCTTGAATAGCTTGTGGTTTTGGAACGTTTGATGACCTCACCTTTGGCGCTGGTGTTTGATCGACTAAAAACGATTAATCGAGCAAATATTCGGGTCTCCAGCATGCCATTTTAGGATTCAAGATGATGACATCATCCGGGGTTGTTTATATATTTTCTTATCTTGTCTCACATGTCTTAACGGGCCGACGAGGTCTGATCCTCGCGACAAAGGAGCGCGTGAACTCGCGTGCGTAAAAGCCGTCGTCGCGTGAGCGGCACGACCTTGAGGACGGCTGCTTTTACCGGGAGCTGCTCGGTACACCGGGACGCAGCCGGAGACTCTACTCTACACGGAACATGTCCGTCGCATCTCGGCGTAAGCGACGTCCAGAGGCGTCCAGACTAACCTGTGGCTGCGTCGTGGATGCAGGGGTAACTAGGCGACGCCATGCTGGGCTGGACGGTCACGCGGGCAAGATGGAGGAGGACTTCATCATCGACACGAATTCATATCAAACTTAAGCGTGTCGGAGGTCATGGCGCATCAAAAGGATGCTCGCCCGCCGCAGCGTTTGGATGAGACGCAATGTAAACAGACCGCAGCGGCTTCCTGCTAACCACGTGACTCCATCACGTGACTGTCGTCTGCGCCCACAACAACCTGGCGTCTCAGTGGGGAAAACATGACGTGCTCTCTCTCCTCCTTCAACTCTGTCAAAGTCTGCAGGCAGATACCACGTCAACATTTTTATATATACGTTATATATTTATGCAGTCATGAATACAGACTGTTATTACAGCTTTATTCACGGTTAACAGGCAAATCCATGGTGCCATCAGGAATAAGCAGGAAGCATTATGAGCAGCGAGGCTTGGAGGTAAACTGAGGTCACACATTGGGTTACCTGCAGTGCCGTAACAGAAACACATGAGGCCCCCCTGCAGAATAACCCTGAGAGCCCCCCCCACCCCCATATGTAAGGGATAATGTATTGTCCGGCGGTCATTATCCAAAGATAAACGAACAGGTATGTGAGCGAGTCTGTTTGTGCTCTTTTATTTTTCTAGACAGTCCTTGCCAATCATTTATTCCCGTAGTCCAGGCACTGTTTTGGCATGCAGATCTTCTCTCACCAAAAATTTAATTTGAAGGCTTTTCAGGGGAAAAACTGTGTAAATCGGTTCAAAAATGAAAAACGTCAAAGTTCTATAAGAAAATTACATTTCCCAGAAGCCAGCCCGGGTGCATTCTCTTCAGTAGACTGCGCATGTGCCGTCTGTGGTGGATCAAAGATCGTCCATTTGACAGGGGAAATGCTGGACCCAGAAATGTAAAATAAAAAAATCTCCAACGGTTGACGGAATTTAAAGTTACTTATAGGTGGCTGGTAAGGATCTAGATGGCGCCGTTCGAATCCTACATGCCCGCACGGTCACGGAGATGTGTTTATTATTGAAATCCGTTGTTTTAAAGGATAGTTACGAGCGATTTTGTGAAACGTTACTTGCGTCGCGGAAAGTTTGAAAAAAAAAATATATATATATTGCCGCGCGAGGCCTCCTGTCCCTGCGAGGCCCCCCCGCGGTGCGGGGGATGCGGGGGTAATCTCTACGGGCCTGGTTACCTGGTAATGCTTTTAGCCACTTGGTCAACAGGACGCCCCGATTTCAACATGAAACCACAGCAACCAAAAAGTTATTTCATTATTTGGATTTTTCACATTTTATTGATTGCGTTCAACGCCTCCGTCACGCTACCAGGAATAACATTCTGGGTGGAGGAAAGGAGGAATGCTGAAGCCTTTATTCACTTTTTATATTTTGTCGGCCTGAAAGTATTTAAATTTGCCAAAATGCAGAGTCGAAAGATATTGTAGCCAGCTCATAAAACTCCATGTGTACGTTTTGTTACGTTAGTAATAACACCAAAGTCACACGCTAAATAAAATAACAATATATTCAAATAAAAACGGTGACGATGAGACCTCTGTGTCGTCAATGGCAGCTACGGCCCTGACTATAAATCTATTTCAGAGATGAAACACGCAGCTGAAGTTACACTGGAATGAAGAATAGAAGAAGAAGAAAAACCTGGACCTCTGTCTGTTAACTACAATATGTTGTAGCCTTTAAAGCGGTGTTGTGACACTATCTTTTATTATCATTCTATGAACCAGGAACGCTCTAATTATTTGGCCTCCATTTAGTTGGTTCACTTTCATCCTATGAGGCAACGGCTGCACATTACAATCACTTTCATCATCAAATAATCTGTTTGTGCGTTTCTTCGATTCATTGTCTGTAAAAAAAAAAAAAAAGTGTAAATAAGGGCCGTCACAATTTCCCAGAGCCCAAGGGGACATTATTTAATTTAAGTTATTTTACCATGTGGTCACAGTATTACCCAATATCTCCATTTGCCCCCGAATCATCAGTGATGTGACAATGTGACGTGAAACTACAAATAAAAAGTGACCTTGAGTAAACTATTTTGCGTCACTTCATGAGGTACGACAGGAGTGAGATGATCCACAAACAAACAAAAAGGATTGAACCAACGAGCTGCATGTTTCCCGCTCTAGCCGTGGCTCAGCTTGGGGCAGTCGTCCGTCCATAAAGTCCATCCTGTCTCAGTCACCACAAGAAGTTCAGTCAGGGACAAACACCTGGACCCGGATGACTTCACGTCTTACTGGGTGGATCTCCGGTCTTCCTCATCTGCCGTCCAGAGCCTTGTCCCTGGCTATGACCGACTCGTTAAACTTGATCATCAGCGTGGTGCCCTTGTGCCAGTGGGCGGTGACCTTGGCGGGGAAGCCGCTGTGCGTGAGGATGGCCTCCACGACGCCCGCCGTGAAGGCGGCGCAGTTCAGGCTGCTGTTCTCCTTGGGAACAGAGATGTACGCGTTGATGAGCGGCTCCTTTTCGATGATGTAGTAAGTCTTGTCGTCGTCGTTGGCCTGCTCCAGCTTGTCGGCTTCCTTCCCGAACAAAGACTTCCAAACATTGACCTAAAACAAAACAACCACACAGTTAGTTTAAACGTTACTTAACTAAAAAAAACATCGGCGGAAGTGTCAGTGGCAAGACTAATGCCTTGTTCGCACCAAAAGAGTTGCAAATGTTTTTGTTTACTCGCTTGACTTTATGTGGTTAATTCACTTTTTCGTAACCATTCGCTGCGGAAAGGGGGCGGGGCTTATTTCAGTGGTCTCTGTGAACACTGCCAGGCACCAGGAAGTGTACAACATGTCATCACCACCTGTACTAGATACAGCTCAGAAAGGAGGGCCATGCTGGGAGAAATGGAAGGACGGGATGAAAGGAAGAGAGCTAAGGAATATAATAGAGTGGTAAGCTGGGAAGAAGGTGCTTGGCCAAGTTTTTGCGAGCAACAGGACTGATGGGGAAAGTGTAGGAGTTGGGAACCGGAAGATGGCAGTAATGCAACAGAAAGGATGCAAGCTGCCATTAAAAAACACAGAAGAAGAAGAAGAAACCATCGGCGGGTGTTTTCCGTTTGCTCACCTTGATGAAGAGCAGCATGTTCAGCACTTTGGTCTCCCTCTTGCCGTTCTTCTCCCTCAGCACCAGCACGTCCAGCAGGCTGGCTCCGACGCTCTGGCCCATGTCCGCCAGGCGCGTCTGCAGCTCCGACACCGAGTACACGCGGCTCTGGCAGTACTGGACCATCTCCGAGAACAGGAGGGCGAACGCGCTCACGCTGACCTCGGTCTTGGGCCGGGTCAGGGGTCGCTCCAAGATGTTGGACTTGCCTCGGGTGAACCGCGTGTCCATTTTCTGTCGGTGGTCCACGGCACAGGTTAGTATCTACAGACACACACAGAGGCAGCCCATTCATAACTAGTTAGTGTAGTTATGCTACAGGGAAGCACTGGATACACATGTACTGTATTTTTAAATGAGTTTAGAGGTTTTCTATTAATTTTATGGATTAAAACATGATCTCTAGCAACTCTTTACATTTAAAAAGGAGATTTTTGGGCCCATTGCTGTGTGAAATATTCAAATGACTTATCACAGCTAATGTTCTGTTGATCAACCAATTAAATGAACTCACTAATTTACCATCAATGACTTTATATTGATCACACGTCACATTCTCCACGATGGCGTGTCATCGGTTCAGTAGAATAAGAGATAAGATATAAGATACACATTATTTACATGACCTCCCGCGGTGCTCACTGAGCCTCTAAGAGCCTTCAGAACCAGCAGACAGCTGATCGCCGATGACGTTAGCCGTTAGCTACCCGAGCCAAACATGCTAGCGGGTACTTTCCTGTTGAAACAAACTAACTGCACGCGAGCCCTTCCAGCTGTGGGTCACGTGCACGTTTAAAAGAAACAACACAAACACAGAGGAGAGCACGTAGTTACACATAGGACGTATTTCTTGAAGGATAAACATACCGTGCTGAGGAATAGACGAGCGACTGAACAGGATCTTCCGTCTTCTTCTTCTTCTTCGGCTACTTTCTCAATCGTCTCGACTTGAACCAGGTTTACATTGCGCGGCGCCTCCTAGCGGACCGGAGCGTCACCGCATCAACAAAGACTGCAGTTACCTGTAGTGGACATATACACAGTGCTTGTTTAGGCTACAGTGTATGTAAAACAGTTAAAGAAAACTGTAGTTTTTCGAAGTTTATATATATATATTGTCTCATGTGCAATTTTCTTCTAACTATTTACAACGCCATCCGTGTCTTGTCATGACCTACTCTCATAGGCCTCCATTCTAACCCTCCTGTTACCTTTGGGGTCAATTTAACACCATTCAATGTTTAAAGTCTCTAAATAAATGATTGAAATCATTTTTTTTGCTTAATATTTCATGATGTTTCCTAATTTAATGGGGACAACTGGGTGAACATAAAATGAACATGATGATATGTTTTCAATGTCCTGTACACATCTCGTACGCAACAGTGTTCTTTGGGGTCAATTTGACCCCAGGCTGCTTTTCACTGTGCAAAACATATAAGAAATATTAACATTTTACATTTTTGTTTTGGATGATATTGAGGTCACTATAAAATGCAATTTTATAATCTTAAGAAAGCTTTAGGGCCCAAACCTTACATCAAGTATATATGCAGTAAATATATAAAATGAAATAAATAACTAAGTTAAAATAAAAGATACCGAAATGAAAAGAAATTGAAAGTAGAAGGTTGACATTCATATCAAAGCAGGATTTACAAGTTGGCTTAGCAATGGTATTCCTCATAATACAGCTCAGCTTTGTTACCACAACTCCTCTCAGTTGTTCAAGTATGGAGGTATAATGTAACACAAGTCCATCTTCTTGTAAAGGTATCTATTGTCATTTATACATTTGCAGTCATTTGTTCCATTGTATGAACCTGTTTTAGGCTCTGTCTCCACTGAGTTATGGTTGGTGGTTTTGCATCTTTCCAGTTCACAGTTATAATTTTCCTGGCAATCATTAAAAGTATACGCAAAACATACCTCAGGTCGGTGTCCCCTAAATCTCGAGTCAGCTAAATGAAATGTAATTTAATGTAATGTGTTGCAATATCAAATTTTTATTTCTATTCAATGTGGCATAGCCCTTGAGAGTGAGCTTGGTCCTTCAAGTGTTTTTTTTTATTATTGTCCAAATCTTCAGTGTGTGTTTTCATCCATTCGTTTTCAATTTCTATTTTATTAAAGGATTTAAAACTCAAAACTCCGATATACAGTATGTATGTGTATTTCCAATATATGTATGTGTATTTGCATTACTGATAGTCTGTTACTCTTAAAGTTATGATAAATCTGTGTCGCTACATTTATACAGTATTTTTCACCACCTTTACCCACAGAAACACATGCACATCAGCACAACGCATGCTGCAGGCCCTCGCGTCCGACCCAAAGGACCCATGAGCTTTACTCACTATAAACACACATTCACCTCCTCAACCATTTCAGTTTCTATTGCAGATGAATAAACAAAACAATTAATCAATAAAAAACGTTTATTTACAAAGGGTAATCTAACCTGCTACTTTCCCATTTAAGTCCCCACAAATAAAAGATAGACAATAATACACATTCAATACATTTGTTGCATTTTTTTAAACACAGAATTAAAATAGCATTAACATTGAAACAGAATTCAAATAGCATTAACATTGAAACAGAATTAAAATAGCAGTAAGATAGAATTCAAATAGCATTAACATTTTAACATTTAATTAAAACAGCATTAACATTTTAACATTTAATTAAAACAGTAACAAGAACATTGTAATAAAACTGCATCACAGTCACAGAGAAAAAGTGTTATATCGTATACAGACAGACAGACAGACGTAAAGACAGAGAGACAGACAGACAGACAGACTTAAAGACAGACAGACAGACAGACAGACAGACGTAAAGGCAGACATCATAATCCACACCAGGCCCAGCTTGAAGCACCAAACACCGACACAGAAGCAGGCTCCACCCGGCTTCAGTACCTTGGCCTGGTCTTCCCTCAACGGACCGTTGTTGTTATCCAGGTATGTCAAGAGGTCCACACAGGGGAAAGGTCTCTCCATGATCACTGAACTAGACAACGCAACAATGTGTTATTGTCAGTCAGTCTTACTTATATCTCATTGTAAAACCTGGACTAACATTTTGTAAACAGCATTTTGCAGCTGACAAACAGTATCACTGCAAACATGTATCATAAACCAGGGAAGCCAAGCGGAGGTCGAAGCCCCCGACAACAAAGAGCGATCTTCGATCACTTCGATGCCGAATATGCTGCTGGGAGTCAACGCGGGTGCCGCTACGCGCCGGCTGTTGGTCACGGGGTCGTCGGCTCTTTCTGATTCATCAGTTGACTGTTGACCAAATCTCTTCATATTTCACACAAGTTGGTGTGTCACTGCTTCATGTGAACTTCCTGCATAGACACGCATGTGCAATGTCCAATATTTCTTTAAATCATAATCATTATTACAAACAGTATGTGTGCCACACACACACACACACACACACAATTTCCAATTTCCTCTCATTAGCCCCGGGTCGTCCTGTGTGTAATATAAATGTGTAGGAAGATGTACAGTGTGAGGTCATTGAAAATGTTTTCTGATTTATGTTCTTCAGGGTTATGTAAGGTTTGGGCCCTAAAGCTTTTTTAAGATTATAAAACTGCATGTTATAGTGACCTCAATATCATCCAAAACTCATGTGTGTAAAATGTTAATATTTCTTATATGTTTTGCACAGTGAAAAGCAGCCTGGGGTCAAATTGACCCAAAGAACACTGATGCGTACGAGATGTGTACAGGACATTGAAAACATATCATGTTCATTTTATGTTCACCCAGTTGTCCCCATTAAATTAGGAAAAGTCATGAAATATTAAGCCAAAAAAAAGATGTCAATCATTTATTTAGAGACATTAAACATTGAATGGGATCAAATTGTCCCCAAAGGTAACAGGAGGGTTAATAGTCTTGAATATACATTTTTCCAGATACTTTTATTAGATTGTATTTGACGTCTCTTTTAATGTCATTTTGAAGTGAATTGCATGTTTTCTTGTCCTCAAGCTGCTCGTTAGAGACGCTTCAACTCAGTTAATGGGTGTCCATTGATCAGCAGAGAAACATGGGCTAACTTTTATGTAATCATAAACTTTTATGTAATCATAAGAGCCTTAACTGAGCCAACACAGAGTGATACAAGGTATTCTTCCTGTTTCCGGAAACATTGGAACAAGTGTCTCTATGTTTTTAACCACAAGTGACTTTTTGACTGATTGTGATTATACCCGTGTCCTCGTATTGTATTGTATTTTTTCTATATGGACCTTTTGCTATATGGACCTATGAGTCTGGAATAAAAGGAATATATAACTCTGTCACTTTTATCTCTTGTTCCTGGCAAAATATCAAGGTCACCTGAAAATAGAACTTACTGGCATGTCTTATATAATCAATATAAACAACTTAATATTGCCAAACTTTCTACTTAATGTTTCCTCTAGGTGAATAAAGGTCATGCGAGGTCATCGTGTAAACCGATTGTATTTTTATGAAGCTGAGCAATGTTGGGGAAACAAAACAAAAAAAAAGAGTAACACAACTGTTGGAGTTGTCCCATACAAAAGTCCCAAAACGTGTCTCAAATATATTTACATCTCCTACATGTTGGATGCGTCACAAGATGCGTTCGCTCGTTTCCAAAAGAATCTCATTCACGGACCATTATCACAGCAGGTATGGTGACTATTCCAGCAAACAGTTATTAGTGTCATGCTTGTGGAGCCACCTTATCGTTCTTGTTCCTGCCTCTAAAAGGTCTTTACTATGACAGATTACCGTAATTACTAATTACACATTGATATCTTTGACCTTTGTTATTGGCATCCCCGACCTTCTGCAATGGATTTCCCAGTCCAGCCTTGGACTACGACTACTTCCTCTTCTTGTCCTCACGTGCCAGCTGCAGCCTAAACTCTGAGTCCCTGAGTCTTTTGGTCCCAACCCTTGTTGTGCGCCTTTCATTGCTGCATTTTCAAGACAAAACCTTTAAAAAAAAAACAATCAACGATGAATAAAATCAGCGTGCGGATACTTTTTTTGTTTGTGTCACTGCTGCCCGTCAGACAAACGTGATTCGTGGTTGTGGGACTTCCCCAGTTTTGCAGCCTGGCTCCGTGTTCCTCAGAACATGAACCGGAACACGCTTATTGCCTCAGAGAGGACTGCCGGTGATTTGTACTGCAGAGAGGAGCTCGCCGCCGCCGCCGGCTGCTGCTGCTTTTTATTCCCAGAAGGTTTTTTTTTCTCCTTTCACAAGCTGCGGCCGCATTAACGAGGACACTGAGATTTAATGCGGAACTTGGGAGTTTCTCAAAAGAGCCCGCGCCCGCCGGTGTGCGTGGAAAGACCTTGAGCGGAAAGGACAAAAAAAAAAAAAAGACTCAGACTCGCACTGCAGGTGTCAGATTCCCACACTGCTCAGCGGGCCACGCCGAAGGGCTGAACTACAGTAAGTCAACAGTTGCATAACCGCCCGCTCATTATGCACGGGGGAACTTGTATAAATATCAGGAGGCGGCGAGCGGAGCGGACATTCAGAGCCGCTCACACCTCAGGATGGATAAAGGCTGCTGGAGGCCCGCCCTGGCCCTTGTTGTGGTGTTGCTGAGCACGTATGCGGAAGGTAATGCCGTTTGCTTTATCACCTGTTCAGTGAGATGCATTTGTAATGTGGCAGGACAGAAGCTGGACTGACTCCAGTGCATTTATGATTTTTTTTGTTCCCCGTTTCGTTTGAAAATTCTTCAGCTGAGATTCTTTACAATTGTGCGCCACTTGGAAACTTTTCCTCTGACTCGTTTTGATTCTGTCGGGCCTGAAGCTCAAGTCGTCCATGTAGAGGGTTCATGACGAATAAGGATTCTAAAAAAAAAATTCTATAAAAATGTTTTTCCAAAATGTATGTAATGTATATTTTTTTATGTCTGAAACATTGTGCTTTAACTCATTTGTTACCTAACTTTTCATAGTGTTTTAAATAGTTTTTAACAGTATTTTTTAACTTTACAGGCTAAAAATGGTCGAGTGACGCAACCACATATTTGTAAAAAAAAATAAAAATTTCTAAAAGAAAAATCCAAACTGAAATTTGGGTAAATTATCCCTTGGAGTATCTACAGTGCCAAAAACATAAAACAATATATATTATCTGAATGAACTGAAAATATATTTAAACTGATTAGGTTTTATAGAATTAAACGTCATGAATTGATAAAACATTTTTATAATATGTCTGAATAATAGATTCAGACACAAAAATCTGCATGTCATGCGTCATGGAGGTCGTGTCATCCGAGTGTTTCCTGTCCTTGTCCCCAGCTACGTCTTCCCGCCACATGGATGACTTCATCGCGGCGGTGAGGCGGCTGGAGGCCGGCGACCCCGGGTCCGGCCCGCTGGCCGCGCTGAGGAGGCTGCGCGGCGCCGCCGGCCTCAACGACGCGTTCGTCCGGCATTTCCTCGGCAACGCCGACTCCGGCGGTCCCGAATTAGACGCGAGCCTCTCGGGTTACCTCAGCGCGGCTGTGCATCACAGGGTCACCGAGGACGGCAAAGAGGAAGGCGTCGTCCTGACGCCCGACGGCACCACCGTCGCCCTCGCGCCCCTCCTCTTAGGAATCGAGGCCGGTTTCCTCGCCAGGACGCCGGGCCGCGTGCGGGGCCTGTTGCAGCTCACGCTGGCCAAAGAGCTGGACAGCGCTCCTCTCCTGGGACCCGACGGCTGCTGGGACAGCGTCGCCTCCCCTCAAGTCTTCACCCTCCTCGGCAGCCCCTCCGCGCTCACCGCCGCTAGGGTCAACGGAGGCATGGACGGCGTGGTTCTCGGGATGGACGTCTCCGACAAAGGCCGGCGCCCCCTCTCGCTCAGCGGCCTGCTGACGGAGTACTACGGCCGCCCGCTGCGCGGCGAAGGACTGGACGGCGCCCCGCGCCTCGTCAGCCGGCGCCGCAGGGAGAACTTCAGGGGGCTGGCCGCCCCTCCGGAGCTGGCCAGACAGGTGGTGAAGGCGGCGGAGCTGCGGCGAAGACTGACGGGCCGCGAGAAGATGGCGCCGAAGGAGAAGAAGCAGCTGGCGGCGTTGGTGAAGGAGGGAATGAAAGAGTTCGTCCATCAGTACGTCGGTGAGTGAAAGGATTCTCAAATCAAACGGTCTCTCAAAGTGATTATTATCCTGCGCTCGCTCACACGTCCCCGATCCCGTTTCAGATTGCCCGCCCATCATCCCTCGCTGCATGTGGGGCGCAGAGCCGTACAGAGGAACGCCCACCAACCTGACCCTCCCGCTCTCCTTCATGTACATCCACCACACCCACTCGCCGGGCCAGCCCTGCCTGACCTTCCAGCAGTGCGCCGCCGACATGCGCTCCATGCAGCGCTTCCACCAGGACGACAGAGGCTGGGACGACATCGGATACAGGTACAGCCTCGTGTCACGAGAGGGAAATCCAGCACCGCGACTCACATATATCTAACTTTGCCCCCCTGTGGTCCCTCAAAAGCTTCGTCGCGGGCTCCGACGGGTACATCTACGAGGGCCGAGGCTGGCTCCAGCGCGGGGCCCACACCCTGGGACACAACTCCGTGGGCTACGGGGTTTCCTTCATCGGCGACTACGCCGCGGCGCTGCCTTCCCAGCATGCCATGGGGCTGGTGAGGGATCAGCTGGCATCCTGCGCCGTCGGCGGCGGGAGACTGGTCGCCGACTTCGTCCTGCAGGGCCACAGACAGGTGGTGAACACTTCCTGTCCCGGAGACGCTTTCTACGATGAGATCAGAGGCTGGGAACACTTCGGGGTAACAAGCTTGAATATTCTAATATAATTGCCCTGAAGGAAGAGTCTGCAGCCTTTTTTCCATCAGGGCGTGTCCCCTAGCTATGTCTCCTAATCCTAATCTAATAGTAATCTTAATTACTATTTAAAGCTCAAAGAGGTCTAATTCTATAATATGAGAATAAAAAAAGAGGCCATTTCACTGCAGAATAGGTACGTTTGATACCTTCAGTGAATTCTGATAATACTGTACTAATAATGTAATAATGTGTTGTTACTTTTACATTCATACACGTTCTGAATACACTGCATACCGGTTTCACTGATTTCATTCCCTATTTCCTTCCATTTAGGAGGTGAAGAAAGGAAAATGATCTGCTTGGCCAGAGAGAGAGAGAGCCTCGAGGGAACCAAAAACTCAAACCAAATAAATATGTTTTTTCTTATGTCCTCATTGTTGCCGCTTCCTTTTCAACACTATGACGTGTGCTGCATTACATCTGGTGTGAATGTTCCTGTGAAACGCAGTCAGGAAAGTAACTAAGTACATTTACTCATCCTGTCCCGAGGTATTTATATTTGACTTATTACGATTATATTCTACTTTATACCTAAACTCTGCTACAATTCAGTCGTAAATATTGTACTTTTTACTCCACTACATTTATTTGATAATTTGCTCGTTACTTTCCGGCTTCATGTTATTAAAACAAAAGGTAATCAACAAAGTTATTATTATGTAATACATATATTATATGTAAAGATATTACATTCACAAGCTACCCAGCAGTATATCCAGACGCATTAGTAATGTTTACACATTAATGCACCAATGATTAAAATCTAATTTTGTATAACAGTACATGGAGAATTAGTACTTTTACATTTAGTGGCCTGCTTAAAAGTATATTTGGACGCTAATATTTTCGTATTTTTACTTAAGTAAAACATGTGCAATGCTGTACATTTACTTGTGACAAGTATTGTCTCCTCTGTGGTATAAATACTTCACTATCAGTACTTGATGGAAAGTGTCCTTGACGGTACACAACACAGTTCCACCTCGGGCCAGCAGAGGGCGCCAGACCACTATAATCACAATAACCAGCAGTGAGGCGTGTTTTTGATTTACAACATTTATAATATTGTATATTACAATAACTAAAGACAAACTGGTGCAGCTGTCCTCGCCTCAACGCGAGGGACACACCTGTGAGGTGTTTTATAAACTGTTGTTCCACAAAGTGGTGCAACGCTGCTACTAACTGACACTAAATTGCCACCAAAATGACAATTAAAACGTCACCTGTCTCCAGAAGGCGATGCCCGGCTCCGTGAAACGTCCCCGCGCGGCCTGCGGACCCCGTGTGTAGTCTCGTGTTATCTCGCAGACCGAAGTGTCGTCGCGACCCCAAAACGCGTAATAACCCAAAAACCTTTTCGCACGCGCCGGCGTCGCAACGAGAACACAAACCGAGAAGAAAAAAAGGGAAGAAGAAAAAAGAAAAAAAAAGAAAGAAAAGTTGAACTTACTCAACTTGACCCTGTTCGTTTGCGACTCGGGGGAAGAAAAAAAAAACTCTTTTCCCCGTCGCCCTCCCCGTCGACGTTACTTACGTACGCAGCGTGCCCGCGAGCCAAATAACATGGAGTCCTGCGTCTGGCATCTTCGAGGAGGGATCCATGCGAAGACCTGAGCGGCTGCACAGGAGGGACGCGGTCCGGTCCCCTGCGGGAGGAGCAGTGGAAAGCCAGCCGCCGGGCGAGCATCGTCTCCGGGCGGCGAAAGCCTCAGCGCCGTCCTCGGGAACTATGACGAGCGGTGCTTGAACGCACCAGCCTTTTTCCACTGCGACCCGCAGCCCAGGCCGGAATTCAGTGAGTATGTTGCACACACACTGGAGGAAGAGAAGAAACCCAGCCCCTGCAAGCTGCTGGGCGTTTTGGTGCTTTTTAAAAACGGCATAGTGCGCGGATGCGGTGTTGTTCCAGTCACCTGACAACCTGACAACGACCGGATCGATACCAGCCACGTCCTCTGGAGCAGCAGAGGCCAGCAGCCTCGGCGGGACACCCGGGATGTGCCCGGGCATTTTCCTGCTTTTTTTCTTTTTTAAAGAAGGGGGAAATGGGCTACTTATGCATGTAACCAGCTGGGAGCCCTGTTTCATTCTGTAAGAGCAGGCATCTTGTGCAAATAGGCCAGACAGTCCAAAAACCTGCAGCTGGCAACAACATTAATAAATAAATAAATAAATTACTGAGGACAGATTCTGCAGATTTTGACACTTACACCATACAGGTGCTTTCTGATTCTTCCCTCACAATCTGGGATCTGTGAGTAGAAAGGATGAGTGGTGAGAAACTTTTATTGTGTGCATGTGTGCGTGTGTGTGTCAGAATCAGAACTATTTATTCGCCAGGTATGTTTACATAAACAAGGATTTTTTCATGCCGCATAACATTAGACATTAGACGAGACAATCAACAACAACAACAGTGCAATAGATGTTAAATTAAGTACAAAATAAAATGCTCAGACAAACAGATAACAGTCATGAAAACAAGTGTTCTCAGTGTGTGTGTGTGTGTGTGTGTGTGTGTGTGTGTGTGTGTGTGTGTGTGTTCCAGAAGAAGAGGAGGCTGCACCATGTAGGCCGGCTGGTCACCAGTGGGACTCCATCCTGCTCTCTGGGGGGAGGGGTGTGGGAGCATGGAGCCGGAGGAGCGACCCCTAACCCCAGGGACCAGCTGTGGGCCCGCACCCTCCACCTCAGCACAAAACCCCGCCTCCCTCAAATGCACCTTACAGGTACGGCCATCATTCACCGCGTGCCGTTCCTGCCATCTGACTCTATACGTATATATCTATAATTATACTTTTATCATCCCCTTCTAGTCCTCACGTTCTACCAATGTGAGGGACGGCCCGATGTCGGCCAGGCGCTCCAGGGCGGTGCGGGCCGGCGGTGAGGGCGCTCGGCCCGGCGCAGACCCGGGGAGGAGCGCACAGAGGAGATTCAGGTCCTCAGCCTTTCCTTCCTCCCTGAGCTGGGACTCTGACTCTGAGAGAGAAGCACTAGATGGTAACGCATGAGTTAATACCTACCGGGACAGTCGTCTAGCAGCTGAATACATGGTGCCATCGCTGTTCCTATCATTGTTATCCTTATTGTTCTCAATGTTGATTCGGTGTGCAAGTCTGCCGCACTGTGTCTCTGATATCTGTGGACTGCTGTGATTGTGTGTTTTGTGTGCTGTTGTGTGTGTCAGAGGAGGAGCTACAGCACTTTTCTAACCCTCACGGTCTGGCTGCTCACAGCCCAGGATCCCCTTCTTCTGGACTCAGGTGAGGAGGAGGAGGAGTAGGAGGAGGAGGAAGAGGAAGAGGAGGAGGAGGAGGAGGGGGGGCAACCATGTCAGGGAAAACATCCGAAGAGAGATCACAAAAGGCATTTGAGTCGTAGTGCCTTTCGTCTCCAGTCTTCGTGCTAAGCTAAGCTAATCTAACTGGCTTTAACGGTCAACTCTCTGCAAGGAAGTGAAGACCAACTAAAGCTTTAGTGATGCTAAAGTAAAGTTGTATAGCTGCTTTTCTCCCCCGTGAAACCTCCCATGTATTTTTGTATTCAGGCCCATAAAATATATCTCTGTTTAAATTCCCAACTTGAGGGTCTAAATGCTGTCTCAATATCGGGCTCATAAATAAGTAGAGTTATGAAATAACCACATGGTTTTGTATGCTCTTCTGTGACTAAAATAATTGACAGATGAAAAGAACCGATTCTTTTTTCAGTTAATTAAGAACTTTAGTGCAAAATGATCAGATTTTCTGCTCATTTTAGTTATTATACGCTCGTTATCAATTTAGACAAAGTGATTATGTATCATTTTCATTGTCGATTAATCTGTCAATTTGTTTTTATTTGATTGATTTTCCCAAAAAAACTTTCCCTAAGCCCAAAATGACGTCCTCGAAAGCCTTTGTTTTGTCCACAACTCAAAGATATTCAGTTTACTGCCGCCGAGTAAAGAAACCAGGAAGTAATTACATTTAATAAGCTGGAATTAGAGAATTCTTACTCAAACCGATTGATCGTTTATCAAAATAGTTATCGATTAACTTAACAGTCAACAACTAATCGATTAGTTTTTGCAGCTGTATCACAATTTCTTGTCAGAAGTGTCATGTAACTCTTTCCCCCTCGCCGACGCGGCCCAGTCTTGATCGTGAAGACGGCCAAGAACCTGGCGACACGGACCGGCCTGCTGCCGTGGAGAGCACAAAGACAGACGAGCCAAATACGTCTCCGCTCGGCCCAACAGACTGTGAGTAGCATGAGGACGAAACCCAGATCCGCCTGCATACTCGAGAGCCTCCGATCATAACTCCTCCGTCTTCTCTTCGCAGTGGCGGACAGCGACGCTCGGAATGTATCCGAGCTGTTTCAGTCCAAAGGAAAACCAAAGGACGGTTGCCAAATGATGGAGGAAGAGGAGGAGGAGGAGGAGGGGGAGGATGAGGGGGAGGTGGGCCATAGTGAGGGAGAGAAGAGGCCCAGGGGAAAAGAAACTGAGGAGCTTGAGAGGGACGTGTACACCTTCCCTGGAGACTCGGACCCCGACAGCCCCCCTCCCGGCCCCTGGGCTCATTGCACATTCATTCAGCGGTGCCGGAAGAAGAGGGTGCTGCTCAGGCCCTTCTCCGGACTCGGCACCTTGAAGCGCACATCGCCTGAGACCGGCCAGCGGGCGAGGGCGAGTCCTCAAAAACCCCAAACCGCTGAGTCGGCGCAGCCGGATCGAGGCGCAGGGGCGTTCGATTTTGAGGAGGCCGGCTTCGGAGAGGCAGCAGTGGAGGAGCCGATGAAGTTTGGAGAGAGAGGAGGGAAAGGGGATGAAGAAGAAGAAGAAGACGAGCTGGGTGAAGAAATCTTCACCTGCGTGGAATGTAGCATTTACTTCAAGAAGCAGGTCCACCTGCAGGAGCATATCGTTGAGCACTGTCAGAGCGGCGCAGCGGGCGGCAGGCGTTCGGGGAAGAGCGGCCGATTCCGGTGCGTTGAGTGCGGATGGAACCTTCCCAATCGGCTCGCGCTGGCCGACCACCACGAGAGGCACCAGGAGTCCCGTCTCAAGATCTTGGAGGAGATTGAGAAACTGAACGAAAACGGGAAGGCGAGAGAGGTTCAGAAGCACACCGGCTCGGACGGCGCTGTTACGCGAGATGCGGGCAAAACGTCGGAACCAGAAACGGTGACTTCCCCGCCACTTTCCCCGGTTTCAACAGCAGCTCTCGACTCGGACGCCGCTCTTCCGAATTCAGTTCGAAGCCCGGCTCCGGCCCGAGGTGTTTCCGCCTGCCGCCGCCGCTTCCTCTGCACAAAGTGTAACTTCAGCACAAGAACGTCCCAAGCGCTGGGCAATCACACCAAGACCCACAACAGAAAGAAACCCGCCGGCCAGGCGGAGCCCCCGCCCTCTGGGCCGCCATTGTTTCCCCTGGCCTGTGGTCATTGTGCCTTCTTGACCTCCAGTCAAACTGTAATGAGGGAACACCAGAAACTAGTTCACCCGGCGCAGGTCTCCATCAGTGCGGCGCTGCCGGATGAGGCTGGCCGGCGTTCGAGGTCCGATGTGGGCGCTCGAATCACAAAGCCCGCCCTCGATTCTGATCGTCTCGCTGGGTCTGGGTCCTCTCGCGACGCAACAACCCGAGACGAGAGCCAGCGAGGAGCCGCTGCCTCTGAGGGCGGCGTGACGCCAGACGGCGCTGCAGCTGCAGTCTTCAAGTGCGTTGGGAAGAGGAGATTTAGCAGAAGAGGGAAGACTTGGACTGATCTGGCCCGGTTTCTGGAGGATGACAAGCTGACAGGGACTGAAGAAGAAGAAGAAGAGCAGGACGAAGAGCCGAGCACAGAGCTCGACACCGAGCGTTCCCAACGAGACGCCAACTCACCTGTTGGAGTGAAACCCCACACCAGAGCACGATCCAGCACAGGTGAGACTCGAACACTAATGCTACATTATTATGTACATGCTCACATGGGATAAGACAACCGTCTGATTTCTGCTCCCTCGTGGCTTTGTTTTGGGAACTGTGCTGAGAACCTGATCACACAGAAAACATTAAAGCTGCACTTGTAAATATTATTTATTATCATAAACAATGGATCAAATGACCACGGTGTACAGTGACAAAGAGAATAATCAATTTACTCTGCACTTCCCCTTAGCTCTGCGGAGCGTTTTAGCATCTTTAAGCTAATCGTGTTCACTTTACGGCTCACGGTTTTTCTATTTAATTTCACTCTAACCACTCAGTGTCATTTCCAGGCCGCAGCAGGCGTCTGTTTTCAGCGAAAAAGCTTTGAAAACTGACTGTACTGCCCCTGCCCAACGACAAACAGCTGACAGTAAACAGTTAGCGACTAGCTTGATTAACATAGTGGAGCATTTAGCGGCTAAAAAAAGCCAGATATTTCCCTCAGGAGTTGGTGGTGACCAAAAACGGAGCTAAGAGTGAATATTGGACTTTGTGAGGTGGACTGAACACGACTACAAATTAATGCTAATGTTGCTCTGTGACTGCTGGATGTTTGTTACACCAACAAGGAGCTTTTTTTTTTTTGTGTAAGAAAGCTGTTTAAGGGTTTGTATGCATTTTCATATTTCTGGAGCAGAAATCTAGCTGTGTTAGCACAGTTGTTTGTAATCCCTTTACCCGAAAGAGTAATCAGATGCATGCAAAAACTGTGCAATAATCGGATTACTAGACTGCATGTAAACGATTTGACATAGTGACTTAAGCCAGAGCCAAAACCTAAGACACACATGTCATATTTAAGGTAAGCATTCTGTTTCAATTTGAATAGGATTGTTCAGTTAATTCAGAATTGACTTTATTATTATTATTATTATCATAATCATTTCTTGTCTCGATAGACTGCTCAGCACAGCAGAGCGCCACATCATCGCTCCCCCCTGAGAAGAGTGTGAACGACGAAGACGAGCTGGAGGAGGAGAAAGACGGAAAGGTTCTGCTTCCGAGGAGGAGCAACCGGGTTCCCGCTGCTCCGGCAGAAACCGACAGCGACGACGATGTCGACGAGGACATCGACGAGGAGCGAGTGCGGCGTCTCCTGTCGGAGGGCTTCTCGGACGAAGACCCGGACGAGATCGACGAGGACTCCGAGGCGCTCAAGTGCGTGGAGAGGAAGTGCCCCTACTGCCCCGATCGATTCCATAACGGCATCGGGCTCGCCAACCACGTGAGGGGCCACCTGAACCGAGTGGGCGTCAGCTACAACGTGCGTCACTTCATTTCCCCCGAGGAAGTCAATGCCATCGAGAGGAAGTTCTCCTATCAGAAGAAGAAGAAAAAAGGTCAGCGGCTTGCTGCGTGTTGCTCTCTCGGCTGTGTGGAGAGTCTGAAGCCCAGACGCACTTTGTTTTTAATATGCTCTTCACACACCGACCCTGACGTGAGCCGCGCGGTACGCTAGCTTTGCCATCGTTCTCTTGAAGGCCCGTTTCAGCCGTAGTCCAAGTGTGAAGTTAGATCGTCTGCTTTGTGGACTTCCTCTCTCTATAAATCAAACGTCTGGTTACCTGCTGGGAGCTTCCTATTAGCTTAGCATGCTAAAATTAGCTAACTAGCACTAAACAAAAGGTACAGCTGAAGACGATGAGAATGTCTTTAGTTTTGCAGGTGACTAAAGTCATCTATGTGAAGGGTTAAGTGGTCATCAAAGTGAAAAGACACATCCTGTGGGGAACACGAATGGGCCCCAAATTGAATGGCGAACCATCCGATATTTGTCAGGACATTTCACTCAAAATGACAAATTGTAACCTGGTGGAGGGTTCATCCTCAGGGGACCGTGACTGTCTGTACAAGATGGCACTTCATCCAACAGTTAATTAAATCTGGAGCAGCCAGCCTACAGCTGTACGTTCTGTCACAACTGTGGCTCAGTGCTGAGCAGGGTCGTCCTTCAATCAGAGGATCGGCGGTTCGATCCCCGGCTCCGCTAGGACACTTAACCCCAAAATTGCTCCACCAAAATTACTGTGCCTAAGGTGTGTGAATGTTAGTTACTCCTGATGGACAGGTGGCACCTTGCATGGTAGCTCCTCCCATCAGTGTGTGAATGATGTCATGTAGTGTTAAAGCGCTATACAAGTACCGGCCCATTTACTATTTGCATGTCTAAACGTGTTGCCCCCCCTTCTCCCTCCCCACAGTTGCCAACTTCGACCCGGACACATTCAGCGTGATGCACTGCGAGTTCTGCAGCGCCGGCTTCGACACCCGGGCCGGCCTGTCCAGCCACGCCAGGGCCCACCTCCGCGACTTCGGCATCACCAACTGGGACGTCACCATCTCGCCGATCCACATCCTGAGGGAGCTGTTCTCCAGCAGGCCCGACCTCACCATCCCCACGGCTCCACCGCGGAGCACCGGCTACTCTGAGGAGGAGGAGGAGGATGAAGAGGAAGAGGAAGAGGAGAACCAAGGGGAAGGAATCGTTGAGGTAAAGCTGGAGGGAGACACGGGCGAGAGGACGCCGAGCGCGGCCGCCTTGGATGCGCCGCCTTCAGCATCTCCTCCACCCTCGAAGGAGGAGGAAGGGGTTGAAGAGAGCGAAGGTAAGCTCTCATTATCGATCCTTCATTAAAAGCACTGAACTTATCCCGTTGGATGGTGACGTGTTTGAACTTTGAACTTTAAACACGGGGTATGTCGCCTCAGTAATGGAGGGTTCAAGAAGGCCGTTACAGATTCATAAAACGTCGGAGAAGATGCTGTTGTTTTAAGTGCATCTGCCTGTTTTGCTTTTTACCACTGAATAAAACAAAAACTCCTTGACCCCGGGTGACACCGCTGTGCAGTGTGGAAAGTGTTGGAATAGGATGGTGGCTGTGGAGAAAACCAGCCTTAACGGAGAGAGAAAGAGAGAGAGAGAGAGGGAGGGAGGGAGTGTGCGCGCGCGCGCGTGTGTGTGAAAGGGAGAGTGAGAAAGAGTCACTGATACCCCGTGGTTGATGTGGCACTCGGTGCATTTCATCCCAACCTCCGCCTCCACTCGATTGGTCACGCCTTAGCTTAGCGGTGCATATGGGGGCAAAATGGCTGCTTCCACCTCCCCGTAGACCCAAACAATAGCGGCAAAAAAAAAAAAAAAAAAAGAAGCTGTCTGGCTTCGGCTGCCGGGGAGTCCGATGCACTGCGGTTGCGGACCGGTGAGTACCGCGCGCTGGAATTCCCGAGCACCCGCGTGCACCCTTTTTTTTTTCTGGATCGCATCCCGGCGCCGCGCGTCTCGCGCCGCATCCTCTGTCACATCGCAGCCAGACATTCAGCCATTTACAAGGCAAAAAAATAACTCCTCATCATCATCATCATCATGCGAGACTTATGCACAAGCAAACCAATGTCGTATCGCCCGTGGACACGCGTGTCAAAAAAAAAAAGCAGCAGCTCACAAAGCGGGTCATTGTTATTGTTTCCCCGTTTCTGCACGCGCGGATCAAATAGTGATGATTAACGGGGCGATCAGTTTGTGTTTCCTTTAACGTCCGTGTGTTTTTTGTGTGTGTCTCTCCATTTGTATTGTGCACGTCTGGAATGACGTCCAGTGTTTCCAATGCTGCAGGATCTGTAAAAATTACCTACAGTTGCCCAATCCTCGCCATTTTACTTTGCTTTGATTTTTTTTTTGATAGAGGACACGCTGTGCTTTCAAGTGCACGCATTTGTGCATGTTTTTTTGTAATCAACTAACTGAGAGCGAGAGATCGCGCAGGTAACTTTGTAGCCGCTATTCCAACTTATCCGGATCAGCGAAGTATAATCGAAGTATCACTTTTTTTTCTTTTCCTTTTTTTTTTTCCTCTTTTTTTTTTTTCCTCTCCCTTTTTGGAAGTATCACTCCGCCTTGAATGGACACAAAGTCAAGTTAGCGGGTTTTGCTACTTTGATCCGGAGGTTTTCTTTAATTAAAGCTGCACCCGGATCTGTGTGTGTGTCATTGTGCCTCCGTGATAATAGCCGGTGTTATAACGCTGCGCTCCGAGGTGTCACATCGCTCTTTTTTACAGTCAGGAGATGAACTGACACGCGCAGAGCCGCCCACCAGACAAAAAAGCATTGTCTGTCTGCGCGTCTCCTCTCTGATTTACGCGATTTTGTCGCATAAAATGGCACTTTTTCTTTGGTCCCAGGAAATGTCTGACTGCAGGGCTTTCCCCTGCAGTCAGACATTTCCTGGAACCAAAGAGAAAGACTGCCATGTATGTTTCATACAGTAGTGCAATTATTTATTTTTGACAGTTATTCATTTCTTGATTTATTTTTCCTCACAGTTGACGTTATTGCAAGAGCTGATAAATGACAGGCAGTGTTTCCCTGCTCTCAGCCTGCGTCTTTTAAATGTATTAATATGCTTTCAAAGGCTGACTTATTTTAGGAGCATAGAAATTAATTGCGAGATGTTTTTTTTATTTGAACAGTTATTCTCCCAGTCACTTAACAAGGGGCCTAATTAACATGGCGCTTCTTCTCTCGAGCCCTGTACTTACAACGGTACTATATTATTATGATTATTATTGTCTGTCATGTTTTTAGGTGAGGATGAGGAAGCAGCTGAGGATGATGATGATGATGAGGACGAGGAGGAGCATCAGCGTCCAGCACTGGATGGTCTGAGCTCGACACGGAAAGCCGAGCTGTGCAGCGTGGACTCGGACTCTCCCGGGGAGGATGCAGACTCCAAGGGTGAGAGGGAGGAGAAGAAAACGTGAACGCTGACCCCGGAGTGTTGACGGGGAGCTGCTAGAGCAGAGCTTCATCAGCGGGGAGATTGTAAAACTGACCCTAGGTCAGCGTCAGAGAGGGTTGTCCCCATGTGGGATCTTCAGAGGTAGACGAATGTATGTCAGGAGCTAATGAGAGCAGCTCTCATTAGGCTCACTGGCTCGTGTTCCTGCAGACAGGAAGAGTAAGCGAGGTGAAGCGTCCTCTGGGATCTCCGCGGCCTCTGAAAGAAGCCGAGCCTCCCGTTGTTCCTTTGTGAACTTTCTGTCTTTTTTATGAATCGCTCTGACCAGCTGTTCTTGCCTCGTTCGCAGTCCACGACTTGAAGTGCGCGGTGTGCGGAGCCCAGTTCGAGACCCGGCGCGGGCTCTCCAGCCACGCCCGCTCTCACCTGCGCCAGCTGGGCGTCGGCGTCTCGGAGAGCAGCGGGGCGCCGATCGACCTCCTCTACCGACTCGCCAAGGAGCGCCACGCGGGCGGCCACGTATTTCTTCCGGAGCCCCTTCCCGCCAAGAACTCCTCCGTCCCTCAGAAGGATGAGGAGCTAGGAGACATGGACTTAGACGAGAAAGCCATCCCCCTCTCCATCCTGGCCAAAGCGGTACCGCCCTCTTCCTCCTCCACGCCGTCGCCGTCCCCCGGTGCCTATCCTGCTCCGCCTCACTCCGGCTCCCCGTCCTCAGTCGTGAGGAAAGCCCCCATTTCCTCCCTGCTGCCCGTGTCTTCCCCCTTGCGCTCCCTGGAGCACAAGGCCGGGGGAATGAAAAGCTTGACCTCGAGCTTCTCTTCCACCGTCACGACGAAACCCATCTGGGCGCCGCAGGAGAATGACGCTCCTCTCAACCTCAGTAAGTGTCTCTCGTAGCGCCGTTGAAAGTTCAAGTTCAAGTTGTCTTAACCCGAGAACACTAACGTCGGGTGATTGTGGTTTTGTTATTTTCTTTGTGTTGCTTTTGTCTGAGTTGTGCCTGGGTCTTTGTGTAGCTTCATGCTGCTCACAGACGTTAGTGAAGGTGGGCGTGTCTTAGTGAAGATGGGCGTGTCTTATTGAAGATGGGCGTGTCTTAGTGAAGGTGGGCGTGTCACTCTGCTCCGATCCCGTACGTGTTCGGGTGATTTTCACCCGACGTTAGTGATAGAGGGTGAAACATTTTTGGATGGGTTTTACCATTGAAGGGAGACTTTTCCTTCACAGGACAAGACTCACATGTCCCAGGAACATGTGGACCAAAGAACAAGTTCATAGCTCCATTATTTATATTTTTAATCATGTTTTATTGATGATTCCCTAATTTTTCACCTGATTTTTAGCCTTTTTTTAGGGTCCCCCCATGATACCTGTTTTTGATTTTATGATAAGTTCTATAGGTAAAATAAAAGAAGAGTACTTCAACTTGCCTCGTATTGTTGTATTTTAATATATTTTGATGAGAAGTATATTTGATCAGGTACATTATACCCGACGTTAGCGATAGTGTGACTAGTTTTAGTGTTAGTGCTCTAGGGTTAAGTTTGGTTGTTTCTTCCTGGCGTGCAGCGCTGGAGGTGGACCCCAACAAGGACATCGTCTGTCAGCTGTGCGGCGCCTGGTTCGAGACTCGGAAAGGTTTATCCAGCCACGCGCGGGCCCACTTGCGGCACTTTGGGGTGGAGTACTCCGAATCCAAGGGCTCTCCCATCGACCTGCTGAACCAGCTCATCGACACGGACGCCTTCAAGCACAAGGTCGGCGCGTTGCAGCTCGACGGCCACGCGGCGCCGCGGGGCCTCGCCGCCCCGAAGCGCTCCATGCTCAGCCTCTCTTCCTCTTCGTCCCTCCTCTGCAAGGTGACCGCAGCCGGAGGCGGGTCCGCGCCCAAAGCTACCTCTTCCTCCGCCCCGCGTCTGCTCGGCCCACCCGCCAAGCGTCATAAATCCTCCTCCATGAGGGTCTTCCGCCTGAGCAGTGGCGAGCTCATGGCCCTTCCACACAGTGAGTGTTGTTGATTGATGAGGTTGTAATGCTAGATTGCATGCAAAGTCAATGCACAGACGCGAATAACGCCTGAAGTAGCGCTGGTAGCGACCGCCATTCAGACGCTGTTGCGGGACTACGGATAATATTATGAACGTATGACGTATGTGGAATTTACACAACAAGTATAAAGCAGAACTAGTGGTTATTTCCATGGTGGATGAAGGAAACGGTAACTGTTTTTACGGAGATAAGCCACGTTCCCTAGGTGTGAACGCAGCATTATTGTCGAGCGAGTAAACTGTGTGAACGCAGCATAAGGCTTCCGTTTTAACACATTTTGGTTCACTTCTTTAAACTTCTAGGTGAACCGCCAAAGGAAATAGGCTGCGAGTTCTGCGGGGAGTACTTCGAGAACCGCAAAGGCCTCTCCAGCCACGCCCGCTCCCACCTGCGGCAGATGGGCATCACCGAGTGGACCGTCAACGGCTCGCCCATCGACACCCTGAGGGAGATCATCACAAGGCGGGGCCTGCCTTGCGCTCTTCCTCTGAAACCTCTCAAAACCCCGTCCTCTCCGGTATCCCCTCGTTCGCCTCTGCCGACCTCCTCCTCCTCCTCCTCCTCTCCCTCCGCCACCCTCCTCAGCCGCCTACCCTTCGCCTTCGCCCGCCCCTCCCAGTCCGCGGCGTCCAAATCGAGCTCGGCTCCACCGGCGTCCGCTAGCGGGCTGATCCTCAAGCTGAAGCCGGAGCCGGTGCAGCTGGAGGTCACCGCGCCGGGAGCCACGGGGAGACCTGCCAGCCTCTCCGGTGACGCTCTCAACTGCAGCTGGAGCAGCTCTGACAGTGTGTTCCCCCTCAACTTAGGTAACTTGGATCCTATGTTTTCCTCCAGAGTTTATGGAGCACATTTTAAGGAGATGGGAAAACTTATTTAACAGTAATGTTTAGTGCTCTCTTACTCTACTGACTTTACCGTTTCCTTGACCCTCCCCCTCTGGTCTCTCCGTAGCCATGGCCCATGAGGTGGAGCCCACGAGAGATATCCGCTGCGAGTTCTGCGGGGAGTACTTCGAGAACCGCAAAGGCCTCTCCAGCCACGCCCGCTCCCACCTGCGCCAGATGGGCATCACCGAGTGGACCGTCAACGGCTCGCCCATCGACACCCTGAGGGAGGTCATGCACAAGAGAGGGGTGGGCCCCTCCGCTCACCAGGGAGTGAAGAGGGAGTCGAGCCCGGGGGCCAGCAGTCCCCTGTGGGAGAACGCCGAGGGACTGGGTGCTTCGGGATACCAGTTCTCCAAGTTCCGCAAGTCTCCGCTCAGCTTGCTGCAGTCGGGGTCCCGGCTCCTCAAGCAGGGCCTGGGGTCCACGTCCGCCACCCCGCCCGCGGGGAAGCTCTTCAGGCTCTCCCCGCTGGGGAAAAGGCCTCCGTCTGAAGAGGCCCAGCCAGTGGAGACCGCCAACTCGCCGCCACATCAGCTCAAGGCTTTCTCACCGCTGCCACATGATTTCTCCTACAAAAGAAAACCCTCCCCAGACAAGCACGGGCACCAGGGTGAGTTAGTGTGTGTCTCCCTACTGATTGTATTCTTTAAAACAGTGATTTTCAACCAGTGTGCCGTGAGAGATAGTCAGGTGTGCTGTGGGAAAATGTCCAAATTCACTTAATTGTTGAGCTTCGAGGCCTGCCACATAGTGGCTGGCCTAGTAATGACATACTCTTCCATGCCCGTAGGTAGCAACATAATGTACCTACCATATATGCTGTATTATGCTACAATGTGACATCTTGTAACTTTTTTGATTGTTGGTGTGCTGCGGCTCAAAAAGGTTGAAAAAAAAAACCTGCTTTAAAAGACGATCGCTCATCCCCTTTTCCGTCCATTTTTAGATCCCAGTTGCGAGCTGTGCGGCTTCTTCTTCGAGAACCGCAAGGCCCTGGCCAGCCACGCGCGGGCGCACCTGAGGCAGTTCGGCGTGACGGAGTGGTGCGTGAACGGCTCGCCCATCGAGACGCTCAGCGCCTGGATGCGCAGCCGGCCGCAAAAAGTGCTGGAAATGCATCGCAGCTACATGCAGGGCAACCGCTCCACGCTCAAGAAGGTGAGGCGAGGCGCTGCTGGTGATTCATTAGAGCGCGACGACTCGGGTCAACGCACGTGTTGTTTTTTTAACTGCGCCGTTTTGACTTTTCTCTTCAGCAAAGTGTTTTGTCGCGAGTGGATTTTTTTTGTCAGAGAAAAGATATAAAATATCAGTAGAAGAACTTGTGCCTCCCACAAAGCTCAGAGGCGGCGATGCAACACAAGATCACAACCTACTGTGTTACTTCTCTGACACTCTCTCTTTCCTCCCGGGGTCTTTGAATAGGCGTCTCGCTCGGAGATCTAACGCCGCCTCAGCTGGTGGCGCGACAGACATTTTGTGTCTTGGAAAGCTTCAGAGACGTGTTGTCTAACAGCTTTGAGCCTTACTGTAGACCCTGTGTCTTTTTACACCCGGCAAAAAAATCACTGTGGGGACGGATGCCAGAACGACTCAGCTATTGACTTGATAGTTGCCATAGTAACCAGGGTGCCTGGCAGCTTATGTTTCATCCTCAGATAAATTATGGCATGCTGTTGATAGGAGAAAACGTACGGGAGGGGGGGTTCTTCTTCTCTTTTTTTCTCCCTTTTCTTTCTTTCCCTCCTGAATTAGTTTTCTGGTGCATTTGCGTCACTGTCGCACCTTTTTTCCCCGAGCTGTGATGTGACACACATACAGAATGGATCACCTTTTAAATGCCCTTGTAATCATTACTGTAAAGGGAGAAATGAACCAGCCGACGCTATCATGCGTTGTTCTCTGCTTCTCATTCGATGCATGATTTAAAACGGACCTACAACATAGACCATTAATCGATTGAGCCAATCAACAGAAAATTAATCGGCAACTACTTTGGTAATTAATGAATCGGCAGGATAATAATAATGTTATGACGTCATATTGGGCTGCAGGGAATTTGTAATGGGCATTTACTGACATTTTATGGAGCAAAAGATTAATCGAGATGCTTTTAATTGCAGCTGATTAGACCTCTGGGCCAAAGGGAGGAAGATAGGTGGAGCTCTGCTCTGACTTGTGTGATGTCGCAAAAACTCTTTCAAAAAACAATAAGAAGGTTGAACAGAATTGACAGGAAAGCGAAAGGCACGTCAATCAGGTCTAATCAGGAAAGGAGTGAAAACACCTGTGTGGGTGGACGGCTGTGTGCGGAGGGGCTTTAATCTCTCTGTCGCCTGAATAACAATGAGATGCCTTTTCATGGATACTAATACACTGCCGCCGTGGAGCTTTCAAATGCACCACTTGATCTAAAATGTGTGCAAAATGTAGATAATAAAATAGCATTAAGAAATGCACCACTACTCAAATATATGTGTATGTATATATTGTCAGTCAAAATCCTTTCTATAGCAAAGGAATATTTTGACATTTATTTCCATCATGTCGCTGTCTGTACGGTACAAAGGGAAGCTGCAGCCGGTCAGCTAAGCTTAGCATGTTAGCTTAGCATGTTAGCCCCTGCGGCACAGAATCCCCTGTAACACCACAACATTTGCGGTTTCGTGTTGGTAGTAATCAAACAAGGAAGAAAGAAACGTGTATGTGGGAGTCTTTATGCTAAGCTAAGCTAAGCTAACTAGTTGTCGGCAGTTGCTTCATTTTTTTTAATCATTTGGAGAGGGGTATCAATCAGCTACTCCTTTTAAGATGAGGATAATAAATGCTGTCAATGTTATATAAATAACAGTGTATTGCTATTACGCATTATTTGGCCTCATAATGACCTGATGAGTACAGCTGGTGAGGTTTAATTTAGCATCATGGTAGCACAAGTGTCCCTTGTTTTGACACAATGTTGATTAGAAAACTCATCTCTGTCCCTCTTCCAGAAGAGCAGCTCACCTCTCACTGCGCCGACGGATTCTGATCATATCCTCCCCATCTCATCACAGAAGGCCTCCTCTTCCTCCTCCTCCTCGTCCTCCTCCCAGTGGTCGTCGTCTTTGGCCGTAAGCCTGGTGCGGCCGCTGAGCCGCGAGGTCGGCCAGGGCTCTTCCAGAACCGCCGAGCGCGAAGCCGGTCTCAACCTACCGGCTCCGTTCAGGCCGGGCCGCAGCAGTCCCAGCCCCTCGCGGCTCGCCGGCGGCCTCCCGCTCCAAGCACAGGTGGCGCGCAGTGAGCTTAACGTCCGCCTGCCCAGAGGTACGTCGCGGACACAGCATATGGTTTTGTTGTCGGGTACATACGCCGCCGTGTGTCATTTACCCACTTATGTACGTTTCTAGGTCGTGCTGGGCTTGGTACGCCTCTGAGAAAAACATTTGAACAATGAGCCCACTGAAATCGTCTGACGTTGGTCGACTGTTTTTAGCCGCGCTTTAGAGTTTGTCAGTTGTTACTTGTCTCAGGGTTACTTGTGTTTAGTGTTAATTGGCAAATGTTAGCATGCTAACACACTTAAATAACATGATAAACATTGTAGCAAAGCTAAAGCTTGTCAGTAGTTTAACAGACATTTGGTCTGCTAAATATACCGCTAAAGTGTTAGCATTTTCCCCACGTGTATGTTAGCAATAGCATTTAGCTCGACGAAGCACAGAAGTACAGAGCAGCTAGCATGGCTGTCAACTACATTATTTTTAATTTTTTAGAATATGAGGGTTAAATGTGGGACACATGAGATGTAAGGCAGATAAAAAAAGAAGTCGTTTGACGTTGGTTGGCTGTTTTTAGCTTTAGCGTTTTAGCGTTTGTCAATGGTTCGGTCCACCACTTTGGTCCAGACGAAATCTCAGCGTTATTTATGTTTAGTGCTAATTAGCAAACGTTAGCATGCTAACACACTAAAATAACATGGTAAACATTGTAGCAAAGCTGAGGCTTAGGGGAATGTCGGTAGTTTTACAGGCATTTGGGTCGCTAAATATCAGTGTTAGCATTTTCCCTGCGCATATGTTAGCAACAGCATTTAGCTCGACACACCGCTGTACAGCCTCACAGCGCAGCTAGCATGGCTGTCAACTATTTTATTTTTAACAATATTAAGCTTAAATGTGGGACACATGAGATGTAAGGCAGATCAAAAATTACAAAAAAAGTCTGTTCAGTGAAAAGAAAAACACAGAAAATGAGGTTTTCATCAGGGGAAATAAATGGAATGTTTGGAGAGAGACACAGTACTGCGCTTGCCTTTTTGTTTTCAGCGAGGCAGTCAGTCGCCTTTTATCTTTTCTTTTTTTTTCACATTGAATCGGCTTGCATTATTTATTTATTTTATTTCTTTGAAACATAGTGATGTTTTGAAGAATGATTGTTAAAAAAATGTACCTCGCAAGTATAAAATTAAATGAGAAAAGAGAGTCTTGCGGTTTTTAAGTCAGCTGGGTTTAGAGAGAACACTCAACTAAATGACTGTACCAACCCTAAAGGTGTAACACTGACATCCAAGCATTGTGACTCAACCTGCACTTTACACCGACCCTGATCTTTCCCCATCCTCCTCCTCTTGCTCAGGTTATGAGCGGCGGCCCTTGAAGCACCCGTCGTTCCCGGACGGAACGGAGAGCCCTCCTAAACCGCCCCGCACAGGCACCGTCCCCGCCCTGGTGCCCAAACCGCCCTCCTACCCACTGGTCAAACTGGTGGGCAAGTTCTACACCCTGAAGTGCCGGTGAGTGACACCCGTTCGGGGCCTCTTTTTAACATTAGACATTTTAGAGACGGCAGCATTAATAGAACTGCCAGGCTACATTTTAAATAGTCCAGTAATCCCCAGGAAGCAATCCCCGACCCCATCCCCCGCTGAGCAGCGCTCTACTTTTAGCCGCTAATGCTCTATATTGAGAATCCTGAATCATTTGGGATTTTCAAGCAACACCAATGAGCGCTTAAGTTCTGATATGACAAAAGTTTCAACAGAAACGGCTGCTCCCGAGGGAGGCGCCGAGTTTTAATACCGTCAGATTGTATTTCATTTCTTTGTGTGAAAAAAAACACGTTGTTGCAGCCACAGAATATGCAGATGATTTATTTATCATAATTCCATTTTTTTTCTCACAAAAATTAGGTTTATCATGCAATAATAATAAAATAAAGTACAGTAAAAAAATAAAATAACAGCAGACAAACAACAAAAACAAAAAAATACAATCACCCCGACACCTCTTTATTATCTTTTACATGTAAATTTGCATATTCGCAATATGTGTTTTTTATACATTTTGTTCTCCTTGTGTCAGATTCTGCGAGGTGGAGTTTCACGGCCCGCTGTCGGTGCAGGAGGACTGGATCCGACACCTCCAGCAGCACATCCTCAAGATGAACTACAACAAGGCCGCCGAGCCCAAAGCGGGCCCCGCTGAAGCCCCGGCCCCGGTCCAGGCCTCTGCCCCGGTTGACGACGCGGCCCCGGTCCAGACCCCGGTCCAGGCCTCCGCCCCGGCCTCCACCTCTACCTCCAGCACCTCCTCCACCACGCCTGCACACGCCTCCACCCCGCCCCGCGACGACCGCTCCGCCACGCCCCCGGTGGCCGAGTGCGCCCCGCCGGTCACCGCCACAGAGATCGTACCGGTCTCGGAGGAGCAGCGCCCCCTTTCCCCAGCGTCTATCCCCCTCCCCACCCAGACAGTGTAATGCTGCGTTCACACCAAACGCGTTGCGAATTTGACGCGCGAGTAGATTACACGCAAAGTCAATGCACAGACGCGATAGGTTGTGAAAAAGCAAATTTTCCACCGGGCTGCGTGAATGAAATGTTTGACGCTGCGCAAATTTGTGCAAATTGAAATTTTCAAACTCTGGCAAAAAATTACCGTGACACAGAGTTGCGTCAGCCAATCAGCGTTGAGAAGCTCCGTTCTGCCGTTGCTGAATCAAACTGCTGCTGGTCCGTCTGAAGTAGCGCTGGTAGCGACCGACATTCAGACGCTGTTGTGGGACAACGGATAGTATTATGAACCCAGACGCCATGGAGTTTGATGTTCCGACGTATGTGGAGTTTACACAAGAAGTATAAAGTAGAACTAGTGGTTATTTCCATGGTGGATGGCGGAAACGTTAACTGTTTTTACGGAGATAAGCCACGCCCCCTTTCAGGCGCGAGTAACATTCGCTACGCGTTTGGTGTGAACGCAGCGTTATTGTCGAGCGAGTAAACTGACTCAAATATTCGCAACTCGGTGTTTGGTGTGAACGCAGCATAAGCTCAACGTCATTTAACCCCTCGTTTTGCTTCTCTTCGTCCATCGGCTGTTCCTTTCGGCCTTCACAAAGTGTTTTTTCGAGAGAGGATCGTTTTCCCTCCAAAGAGCCCTCGGAGCCCCAAGCACCTTTTTAGAAGCAGCTTTCTGGACTGTTACTAAGTCCCGTTACCAGGGGAACGAAGCTCTCCTGGCTTATCGTGGCAAGTATCGTGAGGAGAGACGAACTGGTGTTTTGTGATTGCCTTGTTTCTATTGAATGTCCGGGTGTTGACGCAGACTTTTGCTGTACCTCTCTCCTCCCAGTCACCTGGTGATTTAGGGGTTAATGTAGCCCTTTATCAAGCTTCAGTCCTCCTGTCCGCTACAGTTCCCTTTCCTTTCATGACCAGTGCGCTACTAAGACGGTGAGACTCCCATCAGTCATCTAAAGGTCCCGACTGAGATTAAACGCATTGTATAATCACGGCAGTCTCTTCTGGTCGAGACTTCAAACATGTGGTAACACTAAGTGTTAAAACAGGCACTTTCAACGGTGACATTGTCACTCGGCACTTACTGAAACACCCGTTATTTTTAAAATGGCGGGATTTGACTAAAAGACTAATTCCAATTGGTTAAAGGAGCAAGAAGTGGAAGCACACCCAAAAGGGGAAACTCCCCCTTGTAGACTTTACAATGTAATTATTTTCCCCAAATATACATTTTGCTTGAATGTAGCTTAAAGCACCTATTAAAACCTTATATGCACACCTTCATACACAATCAAACATACGCCCCACGTTATGCACCATTTCATGATGTTACTACTCCAAGGTCTGCCTTCTGCAGATGGTAGCTTTCTTTTTTCTTTCTTTTTTTAGATGCAAGGCCAAGGTTACACTTTTTTTCTTTCCATTGAAAGTGTTGCCATTTTCTTCCTGCCTTTCTTCTCTCTCTTCATTTCACCCAAGTAATTTATTTATTATTATGCATCTGAATGTGGTAAGCTAGGTCATTTTAAAGCTAAAGTAGAATTTTGGAATGTTTGAAAATAGGTCAGCGGTGCACTTTTACACTAGTGCACACAATGTGTGTGTGTGTGTGTGTATGTGTGTGTGTGTTAGTTTGTATGATTGTGTACATGCATTGCAGATGTGCATTTGTCTCCCGGTCTAACAAGAGAGACGGAAGTAAACCCGCCGATAGCAAAGCCCCCTCTCCTTCGCTCAAAGTGGACTACACGTGGGAGCCTGTCTGTTCGTGGTCTAATCAGGACTTGAACTGCATCCGTCATCGTGTGTTGGGATGTGCCAAAGAGTCTGTTTACTTCCGTGTCTTGCCTCTGTAAAAGCTGTTTACATTGGACCTGGTGGTGGAGGAAACTCTGCACAGCCATCGAGTTCCCCCCGAGTTCCTCCACGCCGAACGACGGACTGAACCAACCGGCGGGGAAACGCATCCGCCAGAGAACAGACGACTCGGGCCGCTCGGCGGGGTTTTCGATTACTACGAGTAAACATGAACGCAAAACCAAACCGGGCTCTTGAGAAGCGCCCCAGTCCAAACACAGAAACCCCTCTGACCTCTGAGGTCCGCTTCCTTCAAACATTGCTTCAGAGTGCGTTGATCTCGATCCAGAACTGAAGCGATACCGTAGAGGGGTCCATGGAGGCTGGCGGTCCAAACGACATCCCCCTAAACCCTTTTATGGAGTATAGATACATACTATATAACTACATGTACTTAAGAAACTGTTGACGCTAGTAGAGCCATCAGCAGTTCTATTAGCGAGGTAGTTTTAAAAAAAAAAGAAAAAAGTAAGTGATCTTAATTCCTCTATCGTGATTTGATTTCAACCTTTTGATGCTCTGTATTTTTTATTGCTCTGTACATTTCTGTATTTGCAGTCCTGCAAGGTGAATCTTTAGAGTATTTTTTATTTTTAGTCTCTCCGAGCTGAAACTTTTTGGTGCTGGCGAAGAGCGTCGCGGGTCCGGGAGCCGGCGAGCGGCTGGACGTCCTGCTACGGCGGGACTCTAATACGCAGCAGGGCCTTTTTTAAAGGGGACCACGATGCGCGGAGGGACTCGACCCTCCTCTGCCTTCACAGCTGGCAGCGGGTGCCGAGGCCTCCTGCAGGTCCCAAGTCTGGTGCATTGGAGTTCCCTTTTTAAGATTACCTGACATCAAGACTCAGCTGGTGTAACCGGCTGTTCTGTGTGTGTGTGTGTTTGTGTGTCTGCGTGTACGAGTGTGTAACGAGACGGACGACGTAGGCGATTTTAAGAAGAAAAAGATGCAGTTGAGGAAAGAAACGTACTGTACACACAAGGGTTTTAAGTGAATCAACTCCCAAGAACAAACAATAAATGTGATTTCAATTTCAGACACTGAATTGTGGCCTTCGTTTGTAACATGAGAGCACATCTGTGCACGCTGGTCCGATTACTCGATTTCTGTTGTGCAAACTCTTCAGTTCTAATGCTTTTTGGCCACTAGGGGGCGGTACAGTATCGGCTTTAAGTTGGTTACATGTTTGATTCTAAGCTTGAATACACCCTTCGATGGATGGGGAAAAACAGAAGTTAGTTAGGAATTTAATTGACCACAATATGGAAATTATCTTTGGCTTAACAACATGGTATGCATATAAAAACAATACAGTTAATAGAGTAAAGTCATGTACAACAATGACTTTAAAAGGCTTTGATTCTGAGTTTACAGCTTCACTCCAGCCCTGAAAACAGAAGTCCTTAAAGTGCTCAGAAACAAACACATTTAAACCAACTAAACGTGTATTTGCTGATGAACATTGTGAAATGACTGAAAGCTGCAGAAACGCTGCTAACTGGACATCGTGAGGTAGTTAGAAGAAACTATTCATAGATTACATAGAGGAGCTGAAAGCACATTTTATTTGTTGGACACATTTTTGATAACTGATAACGAAGAATCATTTACAGTATGAAAGCATTTATTTATATTTCTCACTTGCAGTGCCATGTGAAATGTTTGTTTTCCTATTTCATTGCATTACAGTCCCATAATGTGTTAAATGAAGTCCACATGTGTGCAATCTAAGTGTCACATCAACTCTGTGTCTGCAACACCTCAAAGCAAGTGGCACCATGAAGACCAAAAGAGCTCTTCAAAAACAGGATTGGGTGATAAAAAAACATATCCGAAACTTTGAACATCACACGGAGCGCCACTAAATCCATTCTTACTGGATGCATGTCACCTCGAAAAACCGGCTAAGAGAGAGAGCCGCCCACCAAAACTCCCAGACCAGGCGAGGAGGGCCTTAATCATAGAGGCAGAAAAGAAACACTCCAGAGCTGGGCTTTGCCTTTTAGTTCTTTATGTTTTGAGATATTTTTTTTTATTTGACTACACTATTTTGTGTAGAGCATTACAAAACATCCAAATATTTTTTTTAAAAGTGGTCAGTCACACTGTAATTAGAGGTTTAGTTTGGACTTAAAAATGAAGGAGAACGTGCAGCTGCATTTTTGTCAAACAAAAATCCATGTACATTCCAGGTTGTAGTGCAACATAATAGAAGAAAAACACAAAGGGGGTGTATACTTTTTCGAACGCACTGTAGTTGCAACCATGGTATGCTTATATATATATTAATATATATATTTATCTATTATTCAATTTTATTTTTTTCTGTATTCCTACCAGTCAGCATTCCACATGACAGATTATTTAAATCTGCAATGAAATGTAACACTAGATTAGTTGACTGTGTGTAAGGTGAAGATCACTTAAAGTTGCGAATCTACAAAGAATTATCTCCCGACTCTTCAGTTCCCCTCAGCTTGTTTGTGTCTTCTTAGCATTTTGGCTGAAATGCTCCGATAAACACTGTAAACTGTGTCCACCACCAAGCGGCAGGCGGACACAGTTAGCGGCGAACTGGTGAACGCAGAGGAGCATTTAACAGTTAAGGAGTCCTTGGTGGAGACCAAAACCGAGCTAAAAGGAGAGTCGACGGGAGGTCGTGACCCAATTTGGCAAATTACAACCTTGTGTAGTCTGTCAGACAGGAAATCTCTGATCCACATTGTGAGAGCACCAAGGCGCTTGAATGAAAACCTTTTCATTTGGAAATAAAAGCCCCACTAGAACCAACAACTACAGAAAGGTCTGGTGGACGTATCTGGATGAATAGATTAAGCTGAATCAGGATCCCGGTGTGTGTGGTCTTCGCCGATGACTTGATCGTAACTTTATTCCATCTTCTGTTCTTCATCTCCTCTCACAGATTGGCGTGACTTTGGACACACCATTACTGTTTGGCAGCCCTTTTCAGCGTCTCGTGCAGAGCAGCCATGCAAGTGCAGCGTTCACTCTTTTGATCTGGGCTGAACAATAAAATATCTGGCTCTTTAGCTGCTAAAGGCTCCGCACGACTAGCTGCTAATTTTGTCTGTCTCTTAACAGTAAAGCTGCGGGATGGGAAAACCACAACAAATGAACTTGAATGCTAAAAAGCGCTGTGGAGCTGATGGGAACGGCAGACTCCTTTTTAACAAATGAGACGAATGAACCTGCATGACAGAAAGACTTGAATGGCTTTGCTTCATGTTTTATGACAGTCCTAAAGCAAAAGCGATATTTCCGATCAATGATGAAGTGGATAAGTTCTGCTGAATCGGCTGCACAGCGTTGTATGTTTGAAGACGCCGTGCATTAGCAGTACATTCCAAGGCCTAACTTTAAGTCCTTATTGATTGATTTCAGTGGACAAACAATATAGTGCGACGATAAAGAGGCCTATATTTTCTGTCAAAACACACACAGCTTGTGTAGATGCTGGGGCCTAAAGTGCTCTTTGTTTTACTTGGACACGCAGCTCCCACACTCATCCATGAGGACGACCCTGTCTGAAAACATCTGTGTGGATCGCGTTCCCATTCAGTTCATTAAGTGATGGGAAACTGACTGAGACAACAGTGTGAGGAAGAGCGAAGAGGCTCCACAAGAACGGAGTTCAAGACCTGCACTAATGCAGCCGGGTGGTCCTCATCACGCTGCAACATCTGCACACAAAGTACCTCTATTGTATAGCTTCTAACAAAATAAAAGCGTAATTAATTCAATTGTGCAGAGCAATCCCCACTAGGTATAGATAACAAGTGAAAGAAGGGAGAAAGCTTGCAGCTGTCGCACCCGGACTACCTGCCAATACGCAAACATTAAGGCTCTGAATCCAGACGAGAAACAAGGCCGCGATGAAAGAAAGTTAAATCAAATCGACAATAACTCTGATCTTTAGCAGTGGGACGCAGATGACATCGATTACAGAAGAGTTAATCTGTTCTGTAAATAAATAACTCCCTTGGATTCCAATGGGAGGAGAAAGTATTATGTGCTATCGTGTAATGTGTCAAAAAAATGGAATGTGAAAAGACCCATTTTAGCGAAACATTAATCTGTTGACATCTGACATATGCTGTAAACATTTATAAATAGCAGAAACATGATGCATAAACAACTCAATCCCTGAGCAATTTGGTGACTGCGTGGTCACCGGTTTACGACTGCAGCTCTTTCTTTTTTTCTTTTTTTCGAATAAAAGAAGATTCTGGACACGAAATTTAGATGAAAGCAGGAAATGTTCAAACGCAGAAAGAAAACGATGCTTGAAGTCTTATCAGAAGATGTTCTGACGGCACAACCAAACATGTGGTCTTTTGATGGAGTGCAGCTTCCTGATTATCACGATGTTCATCAATGTGGGACAGAATAATTCTGGCTGTTTCCCTCAAAGTGCTCAGTCTTTCATCGCGTTCTGGCCTGTACACGGCTAAAGATGAAGCAAAGTCACAGGGAATATCTTTCCTGCTTCTTCCAAACAGGAAGTGGCAGGTGTCATCCCCTCTTTCTTCTTCACCACATGTTGCTGTCACCAGGTGGTTTCCCTTTGGTCCCCGACCCACCCCCGTTGCTTACCTGCAGTGCAGACACTACTGCCTTCAATCCCTGCAGGGGATTTGAATTGATCCTTCTCAGCGCTCTCATCCGTTGTTTAATATGCTTGTACAAAGATTGATGACACAACGCACTGACACCTGACTAAACTGCATTCTACCCATGTCCTGATATCCTTCAGCTACCTGGGATTTGGAGGGAATCAGATGTGCAAAAATGCAGACTAATTTCTAGATGAAACAAAGGCCCCCCCAAAAGGCCATCCTTACTGGCAAAACAAAACACTGTAGTCAACACATCTAACCAAGCTAGCATATATACTCGTAAACAACAATACTCCATAGGCAATGGCAAAATCCAAACCAAATCAAAACACAATGTTTAACCTCCTATCAAGCCAATGCGATGCCCACCTGTCGCCAACAAAGAGACCTTTAAAAAGTACATTGGTTGCGCTAAAGCCCAGCTGGAGACAAGTATCAACCGTGCTTGGAAAAAAGCAGTGTATGTTGTGTGTCGAGGTGTTGGGAAGCTGGTCACTAGCATGCCAATGTTAATATACAGTATACAGTATTTTGCCCCTGTAAACACAATCAGGGAAATTACAGCATTTAGCCTCACAGCATGAGATTCTTTAGTCGAGCTCAATACAGCTCCAATTACCCCCGTCGCTCTGTGTGTCACAAGCTAATCAGCTAAACCAACACAAAGCGGGAGCTGTTGACCAAAATTAGCAACTTGGGGCCAAGTCCCCATAATGTTACCGAAAACGAGACTGACTGGGCGTTGGCTCTTTATTAGTGTCTAGGCTATGCTCGTGAAATAAAAAAGTAATTTGACTGAGGAGAGAACTTGAAGGCTAGCAGTGGGTTGTTTGTTTGGGGCATCAGCGGCTAGCTAGCTTAAGCAGCAGCCTTAATAGCAGCCAGCCCAAACGATGTCCGTCCTATAAAGTCTTCGGGTTTTGTTGTTTGTGGTTGGTCTAGCTAGCAGCACGTAACACATCTGGGTCTCTGGTAACCCCTACCCACCTTTCAGCTAGAAAGAAAGTAATTGATAAAGTGAGCCTAATGATATCAGCCTACTACTTAGCCAAACATGTACAGGAAGTTTTCATTATGAGCTAGCTAGCTCTATCTATCTATCTATCTATCTATCTATCTATCTATCTATCTATCTATCTATCTATCTAACTAGATAGATAGATAGATAGATAGACAGACAGATACTTTATTCATCCCCATGGGGAAATGTCTTTGTTACAGTAGTAAGCAAGGTTACATAGAACAAATATCGGAATGAAAATACTCAATATACAACAAAACTCAATATATACAACCAATTGGCTGCCCATATTAATTTAGGAAATTAAACAATCAAGAAAATGCAAAGTATGTGCAGTGCATATGAAGTGTATATAGTGTGTATATAAGTATGTACAGTGACTAACAAACAGCAAAAGCGGTGCAAGGGCTATTGATGTTGATGTTGAATCGATTGACGGAGGATCTGGCCAGAGGGGATTTATTCAAAAGTCTAATAGCAGTGGGCAGGAATTGAATTATCCTGACTATAATCATATTTCAACCACATTCCTGTTCGTTATTTTAATTTGATAAGTCTTTGAATCACTGTAATGATTCCAATAATGAAGAAACATACAGTGTTTTGATCGGGTGCAGAATATTTCTCCAGGTCAAACTGGATGTAAAGCTATGAAGCTGCATCAGATGTCGGATGCTGAGAAAAAAAAGTATTTGCAAGTCCTTTATAGGTCGATCAACCTTCATGAACCTTTCACATCCATTTTTGGTGCGAGAGTGACCCACCTTTAAACTATTTTCTGTCCGCACGCATCCAGTGAGCCACATCGAGGGGATTAAGCGTCTGGACTGATGGATCCAAATATTTTAATAAGTTAATCTGTATCAGGAACTCTGGCCCCTTTGGGCCTCCTCCATCTTCATACCAAATTTTCTCGTTGACATTTGTTTTGAATCTTGAGATGCTAATTCAGAGGGGAACACTGGGAAACAGGGAAAGATCTGACCCGGACCCCTGAGGTGCCACATACATGTCCCAACTGGACCTATTGTTAGCCTGCAAAGTCACATACGAATAACCCAACATATCCGAGAACGCACGCAGAATTACGCAAACAACACTATTCTGGGCAGTTTAGCAAACAGCTACAGACTAAACCGACTAAAAAAAGCATAACAATACTGTAGTGGTCAGACAATTGCTAATAAAATAGGTCCTTCACACAGCAGCCATTTTGACAGCTGGGTAAACACAAGTGTAACTGATTCATTAATTAATTATTAGTCCTGTTCTACGTAGTGTATCACAGTCATTCCAGTGATCCAGCATGCCCAGCGCCCCGGCCCACCTAAATGGAACAGGACCACAATTAGTGTTATTAATTACACCTGTGTTTACCCTGCAGTGACATGCCAAAATGGATACTGTGAAAATGGCCTCTATATTGACTTCCTCTGTACGCTCTGAGCAGTGTCCTCCTCTTTTGCAAAAATACAAATAACACAAATCTGCACTTGTTTAACAAGATGCGCCTCAGTTGTTGGAAATCCATCAGCCCGACACATCAGTTGGAGCCTCATCCACACATTTAAGAGGGGCTTGTTGACAGATGAAAGTGATGGATGATGGTGGAGGAACAGTGCTGTCTGTGCGCTGTTCAGACCACCCGGCGACTCCTCTGAGCTCACAACATGTTAGCACTCACTCTGGAGTCGGGCATGGACGTTCAAGGTTTGGCCTGCAAAACCCACCATTGACTTGATTTACGACTCCGAGTCAAGTGTTTGACTGATTAGGTTTTTTTGTGCTCGGGCTGACAATGTTTTTCTGTCAGTCATCCTCTTTAGTCCAGAGAGAAATATCTCAACAACGGCTGGATGCTTTGGGTCAACATTCCGGTACAAACATTCATTTCCCTCTCAAGAAGTAGTGGGGGTGACTGTGGCTAAGTGATTAGTACGCCTGTCTTTCAATCAGAGGCCTGGTGATTCGCGCCCCGGCAGTCCTGTGTCCTTGAGCAAGACACTCAACCCCTAATTGCTCCCTGTTGCTGTGTCTGCGGTGTATAGAGCAAACATGTAAGTTGCTTTGGATAAAAGCGTCAGCTTAATGTAATGTAATGTAAAAGAAGTATTGTAAGAACCTTGGTGATCCCTTCACGTCCCATTTATGACCAAATACCTGCAAAACTGATGACATTTCCAATAGCCTTAGCTGTACTTCATGTTTAGCAAATGTTAGCATGCTAGCACGCTTAACTAAAATGGTGAAAATTAAACCTGCGAAAACATCATTAAAAAAAAAGGTTTACTGCCAAGTATGTTTGCTAGCTACAAGGAATTTGGTTTGGTGATTCATCCGTGACAATAAACAGTGCAATAGTAAAATACATCATTTAGAAATAGAAAATATGAACATTTTCAATAAAGTATGATAAACAAACTTAGATATTATGAGTAAGTGAAAACAAGTATGTTATTACATTTGAAAGTGTATGTTAAAAGTGTATATTAAAGTGTATATAAACATGCACATTAGCATTGTTAGCATGTAATCACATCCTCACAGAGCGTGACGACTCTGTTTGCTTTAAAATACGCTACATGTCCTATCCACCATTCTATTTGAGTATCCAAATATATGTCTATAATGTGCCGAAAAAAGCCCACGATGAAACAAAAAGAGTACGAACATTTTATAGATGTGAAAAGTACAGTTAAACAAACACCTCAAAATCACACAGCAAAATCAAAAATGCTCATTATGGAGTTTATTATATATATATATATATATATATATATATATATATATATATATATATATATATATATATATATATATATATATATATATATATAGTAAATAATGTGTATCCTGTAGTGAGGAGTGAATGCTTTTGGACACAGACAAAGTCTTGTTAAAGTACAGTTGTTTTTTATTTTATTAACATTTTCATTGTGGAGAACGTGAACATTTTAATTGTGCCTCCCATTTCATTCTCATGTGGTCATTACCTCCAGTAGGATTTCTCCCATGATAAGTCAGCCTCAAACCGCAGATGAATAGGTTCCAAACAGATCCATGTTACGGTTAACTTCTTCACACAGAACATATTTGTACTGCACGGTGGTAAATTAACTCAGTATGGATGAGGGGATGATGAAGGAGCTTTCTGGATTTATTCAATCCTCATGTAAGACAGTGCTTGAGTTGTGTGTCTGCTACAACTGTGTGCCAGGAAAATGTGTTCTACTAACGTCCCAACATTTGCGCAGTTTGGCACTTAAGCGGACATGGAATATGTTGTGGGCTCGATTGAGGAAAATTAAGATATTTCCAGTTAATAATTTTCCAGTTATTCTGTCTCTCTGCGTGCTGCTTTGGAACATAGTTCAAAGGAAGTCCACCCCCATTTGAATGCCTTGAAGCCCAGCAGGTTACTGTGTGGGTGTGTGGGGAAGTGGAATGTGATATTCAGGTTGAATCTGAGGTCAGATTACAGTCTATATCCTATATTTGTGACTTAGACTGTAAAAAACAAATTCATTTTCACCTAATCAATCAGACAAATAAATGACATGCTTGGTCCAGATTTAAATAGATCTAAAACTATTTGATGGGATTGCCATGAACTTTCTGTGCAGACATTCATGTTCCTTCAGCGGATGAAGCCCGATGAACTTTATTCTGTGTGTTTTCCCATTGACTTTTCTTCTGGCGTCACCATCCGATTGGCATAGGTCTCCACAGCAATGATATTTGGTTTTCAGACATCGTCTGTGTTCCGATATCGTCCTTCAAGGATGACCCCAAGGAACATTGGGGTTATTTTAACCTTGTCCAATACTTTGGTTCAAATGCAGAGACCATATCTTTTTCATATATGTAACGATTCAAATAAAGTTTTAAGTTCACTTTGTGTTTGACTAGTCCAGTCAAACAAAACTCAAAAAAGTGCAGCTGCAGCCTGCCGTCACGTCGAGTGAAGCTATTTCAGTTGAACTATGATGCGGGAAGAGATAGCTATTTTCAGTCCGTTCAGCCCCACGCCATGACCCGATCTGTCATCTTTTAAGAAGAACGCACTCGGAGACGCTGAGCAGGCGAGACTCAGCAGTCTGGCACCGTTCCTCCTCACGACGCCTCCAGGATGTCGTCCATCATCGCGGGTTGTGTGAGGGGGCCGGCCAGCTCCCATCAAGATGCAACCTACCTCTGTCTGTCCAACCTGAGGCGAAAAGAAACCTCGCTTTTTGTCACTTGCTCCCACATTCGCGGCCCCCTGTTTAGATCAGCAATACTCCTGTTTTATATGTACACAAAACACAAAGAGAAAATACTTCAGTGGAAACCAGGCTGTGAGCTGCTGATTTTAATCTACAGATTCATATCACACACATCCCTCTTATCTGTCCGTGTTTGACGTTGTTTATGCAGTCACCATGCTGCATCTGTAACTGCTGCTGAAAACACCACTTTCGCTCCCAGAGAAACCAAGTGTTTGTCTTTGACGTCCCTCGGGAGTCGATATGTTTATAGTGGGTATTTTGGAGTCTTAAACAGACTTGACCGAGAAAACAGCAGCACATTGATGCACACAGCTTCCTCGCTCGGTCCACGTTCTCATGTAAACAGAGCGGGGCGGTACAATCCGTTCTGCAGTCGGGGGGCCGAGTCCCGGAGATGTGTTTGCGGAAATTAATTTCTTTGGTAGAAGAGAATTGTACGTATTTGAGAAATTGTCTTAACATTTGACGGTGAACTTCCGATGAATTTAGTTTATGGGAATGGACAGAGCATTTAGCGTTTAGCTGAAAGGAAATGGACTGACGTGTAAAAATCAGACATGAAGTAAATTCTAAATAATCGTTTTATATTTTTAGACCTCTGCTCGAAAAATTGCATACCCAAACTAAAAAGAGTGTATCTCTGCAACCACTAGGGCTTTTTGAATAATTTTGGTGTTATAATAAAAGGCTACACATGTGAGATGTTGTTCAGATGTGTAAATATCAGTCTATATGTTACTGGTTAAGAGTAAATGAAGATGACACACAGAAAAAATGAAAAGGTTTCAGGTCCGCCTATAGAAAAATCACTTTCAGGATGATAATTTCTTTGAAATGATGCAGCTGTAAGGTCCAACTCTAACCCACATCATAGCTCAATATGTGAACATTCTCTCTGCAAAGGTTGACTTTGATAAAGTGAAGCAGAACAAAGTTTTAGAGGGTTTAGTACAGTGAACATTCAGGAGAGGACTCCAAAATTTGCATTGGGGCACATTTGCGCACATCTGTGACATTTTAATTTTTTCATATACCAAACCATATATTTCACTTATATATTATTTTTGGTGTTCAATACATCCAAATACAGCAGTTTGGGGCTTATTTTCATAAAATAAGCTATGAAATACAGTTTACAGTTTTGAATTGGTTTTAAGGCATTTACTCTCTGTGCCTTTCTTTACAGTCGTTTCCATTGTTAGCGACAGTCCTCAGTCCCACACTAGATTTAAATTGCCTTTGAACAGACGAGGCTGAAAGTTTCATGTCTGTTTCACATCGGGTCAGGAGTGTGCTTTGTTGCACTTGTAACACATTCTTGAAAAGAACGTACAGGCAACAGGCAGTGCTGGTGGGAACATGCAGCTCTCCTGCAGGGAAGCATCAGTGCAGCATCGTCACATCTTGCGCGGGCAGCCACTTCGGCTCGAGCCGGCACAGGGAGAAATGACGATCCCCTTTTTCGTTAAGCTCAATGGATCTCTGCCAGGTTGCTGCGGTAGTAACCACCATCTGGAAAGGTGAACGCTGATCGACCGCAGCCTGTAAAGATCCAAACGTCTGTGATCACTGGAGCTGGACGACAAAGAAATGCATTAGCATCTCATCTACTGCTTTTTAATGGCTCCGTTAATGTCACTCACGCCACAGAGAGCACCAAGGGTTTCGCGTAACTCTTGAGTCACCATGTGGCCCTTGCTCCCATGGATTGCCATCTGGATATGTCCCATTAATGTCCCATTAATGTGCTCTATTTCAAGCACAACTTTCTGGATTCAGGGCTGGAAATTTTCTGTCATCAAGTCCTCTACTGCCCAGCTGGTTTTCACTTGTGCTTGCGTTGTCGTTACATTTGATCAACACATTAATAGAATGTATATGACAATAATAGGACAGAATTTGAAAATAAAATCCAATATTTCACACAATCCGGATAGGAATTATACAATATTAGCACTGGCTTAATAATGATGTAACATGAGTGTTATTACTGACAAGCCTCTGTTATTTAGAAACACACACACACACACACACACACACACACTTCTCATCTGTTCTCAATGATTACAATTACTTGACAATGTCCATAAAAAGAGATACTGTGATGCACCACAGCAGTGTCAGTGGGATGGGTTCTATCCTCGTCTCCTAAAAATAGAGAAAGAATCCTACACATCATCGTCTGTTATTCTTCAGACCTCACTCGAAGTCTGTTGGACACCAGCCGTTATTTTCTGCAAAAAAAAATCACTTCACAAGAAATCACTCAAGCGCGCTTCATTCTGGCAAACCGGAGTCTGAACCTTGTGGGTGGAAGGAGTGGGATGAAAGCCATTTCCGTGATATTTACAGACCTGTATCTAACAAGCTTTCAGCTCCGCCAGACGATATTGATTTGTGCTGATGCTCGCTGAACTCTGGGGATGCATGAAAAGGAGTAGCTGGGGGGGTGCACACTGCAAATAGTGAAATGTTAATTATGTGCCAGGCAACACAGAAACAAGATGATTAGCTCATCAATTTCTGATGAACATAATTATATAAATCTGCTCTCTGCTCAAACACTCCTTTTTGGTTCAATTATGAATGTTGTGGTTTGAATTTTCCTGTTACTTTGGGCCTCTAATTAGACAAATGCATTATTAATATATAAATGGTTAGACATTAGACGACTAACAGACAACTACTGATCTTCCTTACAACAAGTTTGCTAAGTCAAGCTTTCATCAAGAAAATTTCAGAATCGTTGTGTTTGTCTGCACTAACGTAAACCGCAACTGTTAGCATGTCTGGCTAACTAGCTTGACGCTACTAGCAACTTAACCAAATGCAGCGGCATTATATACCACATTATTTTTGGATGTTACAGGTAATGTAAAATAAAAAATAAAAAACACGTACACAACTTGCACATTCACTGTGTTGTATTTGTTGTTGTTTGGTGACCGTATCGGTGTGCAAGCTAACGTTAGCCGCTCTGTCTGACGTATTTTTGTAGCGCAAAAATGCCGACTCACTTCCAGGTTTTCCAACTCATTCTTGCAGCACTCTATCGTAAGACATTGCTAATATTTGCTGGTCAAATCGCAAAAAGAACGAAGGGAGTTGCACGTTTCAAATGCAGCTTGAACGGTTTTAAAAGTCCACTCAACCACTGTTGAGATTTGAATGTCGAAACTCAAGGAAACTGTCTATCCTCAACTTTGAGGGCGTAGGTTTTAAAGTGTATAACATCAATAGGCTATTAGTTGGTGGGTTATTTCTATATGTTGATTCAAGGAAAACACACACTGAACACATGACCCATTGAAAGGTCTCCTTTATGTGTCATATTAAGTGGATAGTGAGCTGGGGAACATAAGGACTCTGGGGACACAGATTACGCTCGCGTCCTGCTCTGTTAAATATCATTGAGGCCGCCAGCCAGGGTAGTGTCACATTCGCTGAACACACTGGTTATTTTTAGAACTAATATTATGTATAGTATTAATATTCTTAAACAATGGAGAGAAAAATGCCCTGTGGAGGTGAGGTGTCACACTTTATTTGTCTCTCCATAAACACACCAACCATTTTCCATCCGTCCATCGGATACCCTCAGACTGTGCCTCTTCTTCCCATCACCTGACTGCACACCCATCCAGCCACCTGTTCCCACTTCCCTAATCAGCTCTGCCTGGCCTTCCCCCACCAAGCCCTCTGATTAGATCCAGCTCCACTCGTAGACCGGCACAAATGCTTCGTTGCTTTGTATGAGTAGCGGCTGGGGAGATACTGCACACTGATTATGTCCCAGACCCCAAACACGGGCCGATCAAACCCTGTGAAGAACAACACACTGCCTCGCCGGCTTCTCCTTCTGCGAAAGCCTGAGATGGACTTAGTTTGATTGCTTTCCCAGTTGTGGGTCCTCCACTGCTGATTTCCTGTTTATCTGGAGTCAGTCCGTGTCTTTCACACTTAATTGTGATATTATTTGTAGTATTTTATCAGTGACTCTAAAATCCACTCCCGCTATAAATACATTTTTACCAGCAACGGAGTTAATAAGTTCATTTTTACACAAATACAAGTGCATATTCTGCCCTAAATTGATACTATGTTACTTCAAAGTGAAGTTCTTTCACACTTTAAACACTGAGCAATACTATTATCATATTTTTGCGCAATACTGTTATATCTTTTATATTTTGTGCCTTATTTTTATTTATTATTCTGTGTGTTAGGAGGGCCCAGCAAAATAAGCTTTTCATTGTATAAAATAACTGTCTGTTATCTGTGCATATGACAGTAAAAACATCTTGAATCGTGATGTTCAGCATAAACAGCGTCTAGTAGTGTCATCTCATTGGTGTTTGTCATCCTCTGTTAGAAGGAAACCACACTTAGCGCACAAACGGGAAAGAAACATGATTCCAATGAATTCCCACCTCTTGTCTCTTCTCACTCACAGGCCTCATTAATTTTCACACATAAACCTTTTCTTCTTCTTTTTTTTTACTCAGTTTTGTTTCCAGTAAGAGGGAAAGGTGTTTGTTTGAAAAGGGGCCAAACATGTGCTGCATGGGGGCAATTACTGAGATGTTTGTGTGCCAATTGAAAGTGTTGGAAATGCGTACCAGCTTCCCGGTTCCAACAGAAACACACTGGCTGTATCGCTTGACATTGCTTTTCTGCTTTTGTCTGAAGTTCCTGGTGTTGTGTTATGTAATGCTGTAATCCCCAAAGTGGTTAAGTCCTTTATTCCGCGATCGCAAACCGACAGCAAATGTGTTGGAGCAACACAACATGTTGTTCGCCCTTTGACTCGCATGTCCCTGATCAAATTAAAGAGTTGGTGTGAGTAATTCTGCACTGTTTACTCATCGCTCCGGCCTCATTCGAGTTTGGGGGTAGGGGGTAGGGGGGGGGGGGGTTCTCTCAAAGCCAAATTCCACACCATCTCTCGTCGTCGACATCTTCTGATTTAACTTTGTTTGATCAAACTTTATTTATATGTGATTCCAGCTTCCAGATGTTTGTGTGTTTTTTGTCAGTGAGAGATGTGAGTCACGCTCTCTGGTTTTCTCGACTCCCTCCTTCCTGCCAAGGACCGGTGAGCAGTTAGGGAGAAAACACCTCTGACTGGAGGGGATTACAAAAAAAACAGTACTTCCTTCAACAAGAGTTTAATTTGAATCACTAGTGAAATTTAGGGCGTTTCTACTCAATATTTTCAGCCTGCTATCCTTGCTTGACCTGCGGTCTCTCCTCTCAGAGCGGAAGGGCTGAACAGAGGCAAGATTGTGAGCGATGCTGGGAATAACAAATTATGTAAACTAATGGCTCAGTAATGGATGCTCTCCATGTTGCAATGAGAGACGTAGCGGATGCCATAGCTGTGACTTTGAACAGGACTGCTCAATTTTAAACATAGATGGGGGGAAAGAGTAAAAATAACACCAGCAGTGGCGTTGAACAAATGAGAGTATATTTTGGACTTGTTTATATTTTTTTGTGGATGTAAAATGACACATACTTCTAACACACCGGTTCTCTGTTCTTCAAAACTATTTTGTTTAACGTTGAGGGAAGTTGCTCAATGCGCAATCAAGTGGCTCATCAAACCTTTAGGATCAACACCATTGTAATGTGTACGGAAGCCCTGAGTGGAAAGGGGGATAAGAAAGTCTGGGGATCAAGATAATCTTTCTAAACTCCAGTTCCAAGTCTTCGTCTGTGAAACAGGAAGGGGAGAAAAAGGTTTTCCCAGGATCGTTTTACTTCTTTTCATTTGTGATAACAGGTGGCAGGTGTTTTTTTAATTGTTTTTTTTGTAAGAAAGTGATTTTTATTGTAGGTGAGATTCAATTCCTCCATGCACTCTCAATACGAGGTACACATATATTGTGCTTCAGCAAGTCATGCAAATTAAAACTCCACACTAAAACTACCCTGAATTTTTTTCCATTTTAACATGTTCCACTATGTACAAAAGTTGGCACACCTTGCATTCATAATTCCCCATTGGAGCAACCTAATTACTCTACAACTCTACTCTACTCTGCCAAGCAGACGGCAACCTACAAGTCCGACAATTGTAACCTTATAGGTTTGGAGATAGATTTGGTTGTATTCAGCTCCACCCTCTTGTGTCACTTTTGCTTGCCAAAGATGTTGACGACCAAAATGCTTTAAAACGGCAGTCAAAAAAAACAAAATGGGTGACGACGTCGACTTATTATGTGCAATCAAGTTGGCACGCCTAAGTTTGCCAAGTTGCTTCAACCATATGTGGCTTTTGTTAGCTGCACTATACCAACTACACATTGTTAAATGTCCCCCTCCAAATGTTGCACCCATGGCGCATGGTGTTTGTTCTGTTTTTGAAATACTTGGTGCAGAGAGAAGGTCAGGGGTCATTTGGCTGAAAAAAGTTGAAATGCTCAGTTTGCAGATCAAGATACGGATGGTTTGAGGCCCCTAATTACTTGTCATTATCCTGTCATTCCTGTTTCAGATCTCACCCAAACTATTACAGTGTGATGACATGACACTTTTTTTTTTTTTTTTATGAACAGGAAATATGGGATGCCGAGCTCCAGTGATCAGGTTGTTTCCTCATTCCTCCAGACCACAGGAGTTTGGTTTCTTTAGATGTACAGCCCTTTGTCCTTCACCTCATGACAGTTTTAATGTGGTGCAGGGCAGAGGAGGCTTTCTTCAGTGAGGCTCCACAGCTGTGTGGATTAACATGATGTCTGAAGCCTGACCACAAAAGGAAAAATCCAGCAGGACTCACACAGTCACACAGTAAGTGTCAAGAGAGCGAGAGGGAAACGATTATAATGGAAGAGTGAAGTCAGTCCTCTGTAATAAACACTGAAGCGTGCGATCTGTACAACCAGTCATGTTTGGGCTTCACTCATCATATTCCATAGACTTTGGTGTGTCCCACACATCATGTGTTTCTCTGCACCGCACACTGTGCTCCGTTGCATCAACAACTAAATCATGTCTATGCTTTATTTATTCTACCTTTTCCTTCTTCGAAATGCTATCTGAGTTTGGGATCAAGATGGAGAAATGTGATATTTAGCCAGTGACTGCCGCAGAAAAGCCTGTTAGTTAGTAGTCTTTGATTATTATGCGGCCCAGATAACTTTATGTTCTTGGTCATCATGGATAGTGCTGTTTATTATATATCGGGCCCAGAGGCAATTTCTTTCAAACAGCAGACATTTTAACATTGTCTGTACATTATTTGTAAAATGCACCTCAGACTCTCTCAAGTATTTATCATCGACTGGTGTGAACAGGACACAGCTGCTAACGTTAGCTAGCTTAAACTCTGGTAGCATTCCGGTACACAGAGGGGAAATACCACACAGTGTATGTTCTAGTTGTCAAAGAGCCTTTTTAAAAGTTAATATTTTTATCGAAACACTCAATTTACGCTAGTTAGCTGGACATGCTAACGTTTTGCAGCTAAATACTGTATCCACATAACCAATTCCTTACACTGCTGTAGAGCGTGAGTCACCATTGTTTTATTATTATTTATTTAAACCCCCCCCTCAAAAATACTCTCTCTTGACACTCGTCTAACCTCGTCGTGATGCTTGGCTTGAGGCCGTGGGGCATATCTCTCATAACAGCCACACAAATAAGGTGCTGAGTAACAACTCAGCACCTTATTTGTTTACCTCGATTCACCTGTGAGCGGGGGCTCCCGCTTAAATCTTATTGTGCTGCAAAAAAGGAAATGGAGTGAGCTGACAATGCAGGGACCATCTGGACACTACTTGTATCTGAAGTGGCTGTCCTCACATAATGACGATTATAAATTGCCCATTGCCTGCTTCCCTTGCAGCTTCATGCAATGACGTTATACCACATTCTTAATGTGCAGCACACATGCTCAGATGTACCACAATTTTAGGACTTTTGTCTGTTTCTCATGTCTGTACAGAAAGAGTTGACAAAGCCCATATGGGGGAGCATTGGCTTTTCATCGTTTCTTTTTGTCATGACTGTAAGTGAAACACATTGCTCCGCTATTAGAGGATCTGGAAGCAACCAGAGCAGCGAGACTCTCCCTCTCTTTAAAATCCTGACGCCCGGCTATAAAAACACGGACTGGTACGAGTGAATGCAAAACAAGTCCATATTTCAGGCTCCTGGTCGGGCTTAATACTGCAGGAAAAAGCCCAGCATTTGACTTTGTTTATATTCCACTGTGTGAAAACCTTGATAGAGCCCCCCCCCAAGGCTTTTTCAAGTCAAGTCATGTTTAATGCTTCCAGAAGGACTGCGATTTAGTGGTTTGTTTAATTGTGTTATTTTCCCTCCAAGTTACAGTCTTGCAGACTTTTCTCTGTCTGGTTTCTAGACAAGGGCCCATTGTTTTGGAAAGCACTACCTTACCTGAAAAGCTGTTTTCTCATACGCGACTCTCTTCCCGATCTCTGGGATAGCGATATCGCAGCGATCACGTCTGAAAACCATTTGCTTGATCATTAACTGATCATAATGGCAACTTTCTCTGGTGTGTCATGATGTGTTGAATCAGTAACCATCGAAAAGCATTGGGGAAATGAGCTCATTCTCACCCCGATTGCCTATTTGCCAGTTGGCTGTCAGGTGATTCCAAAATTGCTTGACATGTTTTTACCATGGAAGCCATTTCACCAACATCTGATCGTGTCAAAAGAGTCACTGGTGCATACAAATTTGATTTTACAGGGATATCATGTTTTTAGCCTCGCTAGCGGCGGTTTGGTCTAAACGGAAATATCTATATCCATACTATTAGATGGATTTCCCTGGAATTGTGTGCTTTCATGGTCAGATGACATGTTGTTCGGTCCCTCCATCCCTTTGGTCCAAATTTAAATATCTAACATCCATACTATTGTGTGGATTGCCAGGAAATTCGTGCTTTCGTGGTCCCCAGAGGATGTATCCTTATGATTTGGTGATCCCTGTATGCCACCATCAGGTTGACATTTTTTGTCTCAACAGCCATTGGAGGTATTCACACTCCGCTCAGACGCATCCAGCACCATCATCAGGTCGAAAGTTTTACTCCCATCATCCTCAGTTAGACTTTGTGTTAATTGCCACTGAGCTAATGTTGCTATGCTACAGGCTAAACTAAGATGGTGAACAAACTGGCACCTAACAAATCAAAGTTGAGCTGGTCTCAACGTTTTTCAGCGCTCCCATGATGCATTGAAGCGTCAACCAATCATATGTCTTTGTTTCACCCTGTTCAGTTTCATCAAATAAAAATGCAGAGAGCCAGTTCCCAGTGCTATTTAACGGCTTAGCTACGTCAACGAGCGTTTGGGCAAGACTTATATGGCAACTCGGTGACAGCGTTGCCGGCCAAGTTTGGCCGGTTGGTTGCTTTTGTCGCTTTTAATGTTAACACAGCATTGGGCTGATTCCAGCTCAAAAATGTCCTTTTGTGAGGCATACACTGTCTGATGCACACTATGAACACTGTGCTTATAAGCCAAAGGCACCAGTTTTAAAGGACATGTATGTGAGTTGCAGATGCAGCAGAATCTTCCAGGACTAAATTGCAAACCTGAAACTAAGCCAAAATGAACATTCTTATCAGTGGATGGAATGCAAATCATCCTATTTGCCAACAAACGGATCACAATCATTTGCTTTGTTTTCACCCTCCCACACAGTACAATGTGGCTCTGCTTTGTCATTCACATTTGCGCCCCAAAGGTTAAAAAACGTAAAACATCATGAGTGACAAAAAGAGTCCCTGCAGCTACTGACAACCTTGTCTGCATAAGGATACTAAACTGGAACAACAAGCACTCAGTCAGTGAGGTTTTTTGCTCTAGGCTACTCTTACGGCTGCTCGACAGCAGATCTTGTCCTGTCTGTCGTTATGCTCCTGTTGTTAGGGAATATAAGAAGGTTTAGCCTTCTGTAAATAAAACTATGCTAGGAGGACATCCGGGGGAAGTGTCTGAAATTGTCGTGTGGACCACAGAGCTCAAATAAAAGAGACCCTCCCTTGATGAAGGCCCATTATCTTTGGAGGCCAAGAGGAAATTGCAACAAGTGATTGGACGAATGCTACAGGAATGCGAGTGATCACAAATCAAAACAGTTTGAGTTTTCAAGGAAAGTGAAAGAACCAATGACAGATAGTATCTTTCAATAGTGTTATTGTTTCAGGACTGTTATGGACAAACAATGACCTCACGTCTGAGGGGACTGCAGCTATTTCTCATTTGAGTTCTCACACAAACTGGCCTTCGTAATTCACCCAACGAATACCCTTTTATTTTAGCTCTTTAGAAACCCATGGGTGAAGTAACAGAGACTAAGTCCATGTTTTATATTGCTCATGGGGATGGATTCCCTTTTGGAGACAGCCTCGAGTGGCCATTTGAGGAACTGCAGCTTTTGCCACTTCAGAATCAGAATCAAAATTTGCCAGGTACGTTAAACATAGGAGGAATTTGCCTTGGTGAAAGGTGCATAACAATAAACATAGACATAGAATAAAACAATACTAATATAAAAACAATAAACATAGTGAAATAGTAGATAAATATGGTATAAATAACAAACATATTTTGTTAAAACAAGTGTACATTTTAAAATAAAAGTGGCAAGTGTATTTTAACAAGAGAAGTATATTTTAATAAGAGAAGAAAAGATGTGCAAGTCAGTTGACTTCAGTCAGTTAGTGGGGGTCCACGTTGATTTCATTTCTCAGCATCAGAGGTTGTCTCTTGTATTTTCAGCCAACTCATAGCTACCTCGCTAGCTAGCTCAACCGAGCAAATAAAAAATTGAGACGATGAGCTACTTTTATCTCCATCCATCTGAAATCAAGGACCTACAACTAAAAGATCTTGAGTGGTAAATCTGCCTGTGATTGTAAAACACGTTCACACAGAACGGAAAGACAGGAGTAGCAAAGGAGCATTTTTTCTGAGCAAATTTGTGTTCCAATAAGCAAAGCAACCAGTGGAGAAACTCTTCCAGGCACCAGTATTAGCATTTTGTTCCAGCCGTTCCCTTGCAGTGTCTGGTTCAGTTTAATCTCAATTCTCAAGAAAGGTGAAATGCACATTTTAAACCGGGTCGTCAGGAAGTGATGGAAGAGATAGGAAGCTGTGCTGCGCTGATGAGCTGCAGGGGAAGACTCGGAGCATCTGGTCTCAATCTTGGAGGCCTTAGGCAGCAGCGTTACTCTCTGGCTGGCACTTTGTGAATGAGGCCTTTATGAGAGGTTTGGACACGTCTCTGTGGACCAAACAGCCAGTTCAAGTCGCACTCTGACGTTTAAATTAGGTTTTGGCCATGAGCATGTCATGCTGCCACACAAACATTTTTGGGAAGTCGTGTGAGCGTGGCTCAGAATGCTAATAGCTATGCCAAAGATACATTTAAGCAAGGAAGAGAGAAATGATCAAAAGTTAGAAAAAAAGTAAATAATACATTCTGAATTCTGAAATAGTCAGTCAAACGTTTTTACTTTGTTAATCATAATTGTGAGATAATTCTAAATAAACTATGCTATATCAAGTTTGCTAGGGCTAGTTGCTAGTACTGTCAGCTCACAGCAAGAGGGCCCGGGTTCGATCCCTGCTCTTGGGCGTTCCTTCTGTGTGGAGTTTGCACGTTCACCATGTGGCAGCTTGGCTTCCTCCCACAGTCCAAAGAGCTCAGGTCAATTGGTGACTCTAAAATTGGCCGTGAGCGTGAGTGTCGCTCTCTATGTATGATGGAGGATAAATAGTTTAAATAATGGGATATAAAGATTGTGAGATCATTTAAAATGTTCTATATTTAGATCGGATACGAAATGAAGTCAGACTTCTGACTTTGATGTCGTAATTGTGAATAATGATGTCAAGCCTTTGACATTTAAGCAAAAAATGATGTGGTACATGCATAATAATTCCAAATAATTCCAATAATTAGAATTTGTTAGATTTTTTTAGGTTGACATTAGTCATAATTATGAGATAATATATGTGTCATACTTTTACAGTCAATACTATGATGGATTCACTAACCTAGTGACATGCTATTTCATGATGAGTATCGTTATGAGTAATGTTACAAAGGATTCAACGATGAACTACAGGTTCTCTCTGTTTGACAGGTTAGACATGCAGTCTCTGCGTGTTCTTGGTGAGTGTGTTTCTACAGAAGCATGCACTGCGTTTGCAGGACTGACAGGAATTAAAAGCAAAAAGGTGTGGCGTCTGAGTTCCTGTGCTCCTGCGGTGGGGAAATTAGGATGTAAAGAGTCCCTCAGGGCGAATCCTGTAAATGGTTCACAATGAAGACACCAACAAACCCACGCAATAGCTGTGTAAAGTAAAAGTACTGCGGCTCTTTGCTGCCTCGGGGGTGTGTATTTTCCAGGTAGAATAAAACACACGGGCTGATAATATGGAATTTATGGACCAACTGTAAACTAGATAATTACAGAGAATTGACTTCATTAGCTTGATATATAGCGCAACGCAGGCCAAGAGGCTTGCTTTTCCTGCTTCCTACGAATCACATGGTTGATCGTGTTCCCCCCTGACTTCCAGGCAACACTTGTGGTATGAAAATCAACTTGGAAACCAAACAAAATAGAAAGCAAAGACGACCTCGGAGGCACGGCAGGAACGTTTTTCAAAAATGCAGAACGCAATTACGTTTGGAAACCCGTTGGCAGCATTGTTGAGTTTGTGTGATTTGTGGCGTGTAAATGTGCATGAATGATCTGACAGAAATAGTAGTGTTTGATGATCTGAGGCAGAAGACATACAATGCATCTTCTTGTGAATCAAGGGCAATGTTCACTCTAATTTTTTTTTTTTGAGCGCACATTTCAGCACTGTGAGCAATTCGCAACCACGCGACCTGCCGAAAATGACCACAAGCCTGCGTTAGCCATAGGGGATTCAAAGAGATGACAGCAAATGCATCAATATGTATACAAGGTTGATATTTATTCAATATCCTTTGTAATGGCTGGACTTTGGGAACATTTTAATGATGGTGTTTTACCAGTCAGTTTAGTTGAACTTAAAGGATCTTTGTTGAACTTCAATAAGGGGAGGTTATGACTGGTTCACTGGTTATGACTGATAATGATATATATAAAAAATAAAAGTATCAAAGGTGTTTTACACTTAAGTGGAACTGCATTGAAAGAGAAATGCTAATGCAGTGCTTAACAATAATTATAGGCCTATTAAATTGACATGGTGTCATTTTTCCTAAAGGTAGCCTATATAAACAATTTAATAACTTCATATTCTTCATATTTAAATATGTCTGAAAGTTTCATCCTACCTGTGTCAGTTTGGACTATTTAATCTAGACACTCATGTTTGAACGTTAGGCAGACCTTTTTCTGGGGCGCCTGCTCTGCCTTTCTTTTCGCCATGGTAGCCTATATCTGCTGGAGCAGGGCCCGCCAAGAGGAGCCTCAACAGCGCCGGCCCGAGCTCATGTGGCGCTCTGGGCGAGCTTCACTCCTGGCGCCCGGAGGAGGACAGCGGGGTGGGGGGTGCTAACGGAGGCAGAGCGCTAGCAGAGGTACAGAGAGCGCATGACGAGAAACGGGACGCTGATTGGCCAAGAAGACTCGACACGTCACATCAAAGATCGTATTATTCTAAGATGGCTCACTCCTATCTCAGAAACACTGGCGCAAAAAATATTTTTAACCCCTGAAAAAAAATTGTTTGTGCGGTCTGAAAAATGAGCGCGCTCTGAAAAATCTATTGCGCGGCCACTTCGACTGGCCTGCGCGGCCGTGCACGCTCACAGCTTAGAGGGCACACTGGTCAAGGGTATGATTCATACCGTACAAGCTCAAACAGTTTATGATTAAAATGCAGTAAGCAGGTGTTATCGTAAAATTGTAGCCCATTAAGTGTAATGATATGGGGCAAAGAGGAAGCTTGTTCTCATTTGGCATCCAATGTTTAGCCAAAAGTAAGTAAGAGTTGATAGCAGGACAAGCACTGCAGCTCTGTGCGAAAAACTCCACCATTTACCGAGCTGTGCCTCTGAGCCCCAGCGTGTTTACTGTACTGTGTTTCCATCGACTATGAAAGGCCAGATTGATGTCAAGGCCGGATGCCAACAAAGGACCTTTAGCTCACTGCTCTAACATGTTGGCACAGTCAGCTCTGTGTGCAATTTCTACAACTGCACCGGTTTGTAAGATGTGCGCAGAACCGCGGCTCACGCTGTTATATAATTTTACAGCAACACAACTTTGCCAACTTTGCTTTTCTGATTCAGCCTCATGCATTTCTCATTTAATTTACAATTTGGAGTGAGACAAAGCGCCGTACTCTGAAAACACTGACATGCAAACCTGCAGCTAGCTAAAAACGTTTCAGTACCCGACATCTTCCAGGGGTGCTGTTGATAATTGTTAGCAATTTGTGAGCAAGAAACTATAGCTAGCTAAGACACTTGATGTGTCCACCTCCCACTATAACACAAGTGTCATACTTACAGAAATACAGTTCACCTAAAACTGACGTTTCGACAAGGCGGCAACCTACGGTTCTGCCGGGTGAAGCCGATGCAGAAGTGTCTTAAAACTTGCATTCTCTCTACTGTCCATCAGGGGGCGACTCCTCTGGTTGTATAGAAGTCAGTGAGAAAATTATCTCTTGATTTATTCCCTCAGTAAACATTGTAAACATGAGTTTATGTCTCAATCTCTAGTTGCAAGTCTTCTTCAATACAGCATGATGTTCATTTATTAAATTATGGTCATTTAGAGTCAAATAGACCATAAAGTAGGTTTAGGACGGGCTTATTTTTATTTTTCAACAGAGCCCGGGTCCCCCACTGACTGACCCCGTCACCCCCAGACAATTTCCTAATTTTCCGGTCACATCCCTCCATACCTCATATACAATACACTTGTCACTTTACTTTACACTTGTCACCTTCACACTACACTTATATTTCACCTTATAAGTACTGTCACCTGTTTTCTGTGCACTTTATTTTAATTGTATATTCTACTACTAGATTTAATTGTAAATATTCCTTCCATTATTGCACTTTGTCTATCGTTAAATGTTTATCGTTATTGTTAAATGTGATGCACCTCCCGTCTGGACAAATTCCTTGTATGTGAAAACATAGATGGCAATAAACGGTTCTGGTTCTGATTGACAGGTCCAAATAAAAACAAACATAGCAACAGTCTTAAGATGACGACAGCGAAATCGCCAAACTCAAGGCTTCATAAAAGCCGTCCATAAACCAACGGGCGACGTCTTGATGACTTCGTCCACTTCGTATACACAGTCTATGGTTTGGGCAGATTGAGTGCTGCAAACGTAACGTAGGCTACAGAGAGTCAGGATTCCTCATTCTTCCTATGCTTCACTTTTGTCAAATGCTAAGAATTTCGGTGCTGCATTTTATTACAACTTGTGGGCTCCTTAACCGGTTGGTAGTGCATCCTTCATGCAGCAGCTTTGAGGAAATTTGTTGTTGGTGCAATACAAAGTCAATGGAGAGCCATGAATTGCTTTCCCTGCTATGTCGGAGGGACTTAAATGGGCTCTGCCTCTATGTGTCAAAATGATGTGGGATTTCTGTGTTACACTCCAATGAAATGCATTCATGTGACTATGCAACAGTCAACTGGCATAGTATAAACAGAGAAAGATTACTATCGGTGGTGGTAGGGGAGCTGGATGGGTCAAAAAACACTTTCAGCCATGAGAACGAACACGGGACTGTTCAAGGCTGTTGACAATCAACAGTACCCTGAGCAAGTTAGTCTTTGAACAATTTATTACGAGATAAGATATAAAAAATTATATAACGAGGTTGCAAGTCAATCACACATGAGCCATAGAACAAACAGGAGTCATGGCACGTTCAGCTGAATGGTTCATGATGTTCTCCCTCCTCCAGTGAGAAGATGGAAGTTCTGACAAAGTTCAACAGAAAGCTGAAGCTTTAATATACTCTCAGAATCACTCCCCTGCTCCCGGTGCTGTGTCCATCTGTGCAAACAGGCAGGGGTAGAGATGAGGGAAAGAGAAGGGTCAAGGTGTAGCTCAACAGGAGCAGAGGTCAACATGACCTCTGCTCCTAAACCTCTGCTAAATAACACACTTCGTCCCTCTCTGGTGTAGACATGAAAAGTCATGGTAAGACTTGTGTGAGATAATGTAATCAATGGAGGTTTAGAACACACGGGCATTCAGTTGCACATCTGGAAAATACATCACACCGAATGCATAGAATTCATTTTTCCCCCGACATTGTTGAATTATTATGTTTGAGATGATTCTCCCAAAGCTAACTAAGTTCTGTTGTCTAAATCTATGTTTACCGAGTTACTTGAAGCCCAATCCTGATGTTTTTACTCAAATTAACGAAGTGGTTTTGTTGCCTAAACATTAAGTTGTGTACGTAGTGCCAACGCATCATTTCTACATTTGACGTGTCAGCTATTGCGCTGAGGTTGTGGTCACGTATTTCTGTGAGATGACATTGGATAAACAAACAAGAACCGGGTAATACATGTGCTGTGAATATGAATATATGAGTTTGTTTTCTGACAACTAAGTGACTAATAAATTGTGTGTCACAAAGTTCAAGTTTGGGCTAATGCAAAATAAATTGTCTCATGACGATGATGTCATTGTAAAGGCAATGAATGGACACAACTGTCAGATTATTTCATCTTCATAGATGAGCTCCATGGACAGGTTCCACAGGAGATGATGAGGTCTTACATAATGATCCAAAAAGACATGGTGACTAAATGTTCCCTCTGCGTGTCCTCAGCAGCTCTCAGCAGTCTTTGCTCTGCCATTATGTTTGACTCGTGTTGACAAGCGTTGGGGCTCTGCACACCATGAGTCCGGCAATTGACTCGACTCTGGAAAAAGTGAGAGCAGAGAGTAAAGAAACCACAAAAAAAAAATGTTATTGCACAGGACGGACAATTTGGACTTCACACTTGAGTGAAAGTCTTCCCATGATTTCCAAAAGGTCCTTTTTCAGCTACGATGTTAAGCGTGATTGAAATGTCAGCAAAACCAGAGGATCTGAAGCTAATATACTTTATATTGCCTGTTGTTTGTTTCCACCTTTTTGCATAGCATGACACAATATGTAAAGCTATTGGGAAGGCAATTTATTTTAGAACCATTCAGTGCAATGTGAAGGCAGTTAAGGGCGAGGACAAGTAAGAACACGATTAATGTAACTACCTGGAGCGGAGACCAGCAGTGATGTTTAAAATAGCTCAGACTCACCACATGTCAGAGTGTTTTAAGAATGGGAAAACTAGCTGTGAGAAATCCCAGTGTTTCCCTCAGGAACAATGGACTGTTAAGGGTTGAAACCACTGATGAACAAGGACTCCCCGACCACCAGCGCGCTTGCATTTTGAAACTTTGTAATAGCGTGTAATAATAATAAAACCACTTCGATTTGAAAAAATCCACTTAATTAAGGAAATATTTCCAGGGCGCTGACTGGCTCTCGGTAGTTGAACTTTGTGTGTCAGAGCAGGACATTCATTTCCTTGTTGATGTCCATAACCTACAGGCTAACCATTACGCAATCACCAGCCTCCCTAAAGCAAACTTGCCTCTCACTGCCATGACCGCAGACGGCCCAGGCTGAAATTAAACATGCATTAAACAGAGTCTTGCATTCGCAGTGGTGACTTTTCTCTTTCAGAGTGATGAAGTCTCTCGCACACCCTGGATAGAGCCTTTTTCCACATTCATATTCAGTAATGAAGTTTTTGTTTGATGTATGCAGTCCCTGAATGATAAGCGGCCTCTGCTCCTGCGCCGCGGCTTTTTCACACTTCGTGAGTCAAGGAAGCGGCCGCTATCATCGCGTTCATTCAAGCAGCGGAAATGACCAACATTGCCAACATGTACATAGCATAGTAAGTGCGTCACAGCGTAATGACGAATAGAGGAGGTTCAATCCTGCGAGGACTCTGACAAGGATGATGTGTGTCACCCTGAGGAGAGGTCAGCTGAGGACCTTTTGCATCTTCCACTGAGAATAAAATCAAATAAAACATGTCTATGTTCAAGCCTCACTAAAATAATGGCGGCGCTTTTAGACCAATCACTGATTGAACAGAAATTAATGTACGAAATTGGATGATGGTGATGCACAAAAAAGGCTGAATTGTCATTTTCACACAACTATTTCACACCTACAAGAGTTAATCCACCACCAGCTGCTGACCGTGCATGTATATATAAATATATGTATACTAGTTCCCATGCTCCTGGAACAAACAGTAGCAAGGAAGCTGCGGTTTCCTGGTCAGTTGTTGAGGGCGTCAAGAATATCCCATGTGTTTAAATCCACTCCCGGGTGCCTGAGCAGGACATCTCTTGAGCCTGCAGCCGCCTGGACGACCTACTTTTGCTGCTGTTTTATTTCTTTGTGTATGTAGTTTTTGCACGTGCAGGAATGCGTTGCAATGGAATCAGCAGGAGTTTAAGATCCTTTGGAGCAACTCTAGAATTAATAGTGGCCATTATGATTATTGTTTCAAAGACATTAGGTTTAACTTGAGGTCCACCGTTGCAGCCAGAGTTGTGGCTTCACTGCAATGCAACACACCAAACTTTTTTTAAATGTGACGCAACACCGATCTTAGTGAACGTAGTGCCGTGGAGACCTGGCATTGGACTGTCGAGTAAAGTACCAGCGTGGAAATCTGCGCTCCATTGTTGACTCTCTAAGCTAACCGGCTAACGCGGAGCTCCTGCTAGCTAGCCCCATGCCGCTACCGACACACCAACCACATGACAGCACAATGAAACAAGTTGTACCAATTCATTAATATTGTTGGGAGGGTCTAAGTCAGGGGGGAATATTCTTAATATTTTGTTTTAGTCACCTTAAAGCAGATTCATTTGATAGTTTGACCAAAAAACAAATAAACAAACCAAACAAATAGGCTACTAGCCACAAAACTATTGAGTCAAGCGGAGGTATATGTTTATTTTAGTGATCTACCGATCACTGATAGATCTATCCACTGTTGGTTTACCAAAAAAGGGCAAAATACAAACTGTCTGGCCACACACAGTGCTTTGCAGACTTTTATTTGCTTAGAGATGTTTCTTAGAAACACAGGACTCCATAGCTTCGCTCCCCAAGACCCCACAACCACAGAGCTGGGAAGGACGAACAGACATGCTTTCACTGCATGTGGTCAGTCGAGGGGGGTACTACTATATGACTACAACACTTTATGGGTCAATCCCCGCTTTGCATATATATGTATCCACATCTTGAAAACGTCATCCATCTGGGCCCATAAAGATAGATAATTCAAGACGAAATGCCAGAAACCTTGCAACAAGAGCTAATCTCACCTCATTATCAAGACCAGCACCTACTTTAACAAAATGCACTTTCACTGAGACAGAGAACAATTCAACGTATATAAAAACCAACGAGCATGACATGCATAATTATACAAAAATGTCTGGACAACAAGCATGGTAATTATGAGGTTTTCAACAAATAAATCCTGGAGTTTTTTTTGTGGTTGTGTTGTAAAAAGTGCAGAGAATGGTGCGACAAACAAACTGCAGCCAGTCGTGTCCGCCCGGGCTGCCGCGTTCTTCCGCTACTGTGGATTATTTGAGGCTGGTGCCGAGGAAGGTGTCACAAAAAGAGACTTATAGACGGGATGCCGCGGTCAAAAGTGGGAATTTAGCAAACACGATGATGGCCCTCAGAAAAAAAAGAGTTTTCTTGTGTTTCAGTCACACCAGGTGTTTTTACTGGGCTCAGGCCAGAGCCACTCAGCACAGCAGTGAAGTGTTCCCAGTCCAAAAAAAATGGATGGTCATCCTTGTGTCCGAATCCTCTCTGGCAGGCCGGTGAGGGATTGTCAGAAAAGTTCGAGCCACTTTTGAGTTAATGCATGTTGTGGTCCGGCGCAGTGTACAACTCGAAACCCCTCGTAAAGACTTATTTACAGCTGCTTTTGCCGAGTGGTTTTCCAGTTTTATGTCCCTTTGGCGCAAATAAAAACTTGCAATTAACATGGCTGCACAAGCAAATAGCATCCATGTGGAGCTAGGATACAACAGCAAAGACCCAACAACCCAAGAGGACATTTCTTCCTCTGCCACGCTGTGATCGTCTTTACGTGATTACGTCTTAATGGCACCGAAAGTAGGGAAAAGTTCATGAATTAAAAAGTGAGAACAAGTTTATGAAACTCTTTACTAAAAACCTTTTTCTTTGATTCACACTGCCTAAATATTGTGAGCCGTGTTTTTACATCTAACCTTGTTAGTACTAGTTGTTTTTTTGCAGTTAATGCAGTGAGTTAAGAGGAAACAAATGTACACATGAGCACATCTGTTGTTGCAGACAAAGAAAGAACATTTTTGCTCTTGCTGTGGTTAATAATAAATGGCTCCCCTCTTTTGTTTGGCTCTTTTTCGGAGCAGACTTGCTTCCTGTCTCCTAACCCCGACGGGCCGACCCCTCCCCGGTGAGCCCTTCCATTTAGCCATCTCGGGCACTAACCTCAGCCAGATTTCGTAGACGGACATGAGCGCATTAACCCCAAACCCCCCGGTCATAACTGCTGCAGCTGCACCTGTCTCCAACAGCATGCTCTCTGACCTTGTTCATACCTGCGTTCCCATTCTAACATGTACAAGCAAACATTCCAGACTCAGGTGTGAGTTTTTGAAGCGCGTTTTTAAAACAACCATCTTTTGAAATGTACTGACATGTGCCATTTATACGTGCACATGTGTTCCGGTCCTTGCATCAGCGCAAAGAGGACATTGTTTTTTTGTGTTGTGTATGTCAGCACGTCGGCTGTTTTGACTTACTGAGGCGGCCGTGAAGCAAGAAGACCTCTCTCTCTCTCTGGAGGAGGAATTTCAGACCAGTGCAAAGATACACCCGGCTGGTGATGATGGAAACCTGAGAAGCTCCGGATTATCTTTCATGATTTGACACTGGACCGTCTACATCCGTTCTGCGAGCTTATCACAAAATCACACTGGAATTTTTGCTCGCATTAAAGGGACAGTTCACCCCCAAATCAAATGTGCATGTTTAGTCTGTTACCTGTAGTGCTATGTATTGGTCCATATGGTTATGGTGTGAGTTGCCTAGTTTTTGAGATATCGTTCCTACAGATGCCTGCCATCGCTCCTATATAATCGGACTTGGCACTCGGTTTGGTGGTGCTCAAAGTGCTAAAAAGAAAAGCGTTTGAAAAACTCAACAGCAATGTGTCTTTCCAGAAATCACAAATGTTACTCAAGATAGTCAACAGATCTCATTGAGAACAGTTTCATAAAGGAGCTATTTTATTTCTACCAAACTACCCGTCGAGCTCATCAACCTGAAGCCTGACTCCATACTCGATACGGTTAGCTCGCCTAGCACCACGAGCTAGCTAACGTTACTGCACACCTTGCGCCGTGAAGGTCCATGAGTAGACGCGCGCCTCCTACAACAGTTCCTACATGAAACTGCTCTCAGCGAGGCCTGTGGGTCATCTCCAGTAACCAGGTCGTGATTTCTGGAATCAGAGACATTGCTTTTGAGTTTTTCAACTGTGCGGTTTGAGCGCCACAGAGCCCCACTATCCAGACAGAGAGAAGGCAGATATCTCCCGAACTAGGCAACCCACGCCAAAACAATCCAGAGCGATAAATAGTACGACAGGTAATACGCCAAATATGGATTTTTCATTTTGGGGTGAACTGTTCCTTTAAATCCTTGTGTCCCCTGCAGCAGGCCAGGGTCTTCTGGGAAACCACCTGCTGCCACAGCTTCAGACAGCGGTGTTTGTCGGGGCAGCTGGTTTGCATTAATGCAGAGTTTTCATTTCTACAACTGACCAACAAGGGGGCAAATATCTCGAGCAGGAAAAGCATAATGCACGGTTCAACTTGTGCATTACACAGCCGGCTTTTACTTTGAAGAGTCTAATCTGGCATCAATGAGACTATTACTCATTTAGGTTTTGTGATATGAAGTCATGCTTATTTCAGGCGAAAAAACTACATCACTGCTTATAAAAGTGATACTTGAAAGGAGTTTTCTTTCCCAGCCGGGGGCAGGTTTTAGTTCTCCAGGTTGTTGTTGTTACGGACTTATTTAAGCTCCTGCCTTCATGATTGTGAGGTGAGGTGGAGTGATGGGTGAGTCAGCATGGGTTTTAGATATTAGACATATAGCGGAGCATCAATTGTGTCCGCTCCAGGGAGCCTCTGCCGGCAGGATCCAACTGGGTTTTGACAAACTGAGACCTCCAGGGGCCGCGTGAGCGCGGTGCAGCTGCTCAGTATAAAAGCAGCCAGCCGCAGTTGGACTGTCAGAGGACGGGCTTGTGCAATGTGACAGAGAGGCTGCGTGTTCTCACAGGAATGTCCACATAGTCTACGAATGGGGAAACGGTGAAGAAGAAGAAGAAGAAGTCCTCTTACTTTGGAACTATACCAGAACACAACCTGGATTATTTTTTTTCTTATTTGCTGCAGTTATGAGTAACTGTCCAGATGAGAGGGACGCTGATCACCTTCTTCTTGGATTTGTTATTTCAAAGGTGGGTTAAATATCTAAGGTCAGGTGGTCTGCATGCACGATGTCGGTCGAAGTTCAGTGTGTTTTATTCTGTTAGAATTTGCTGAAACTATTTGAAGAAACTTAAATTTTACAAACATTTAACGAAAAAAATGAATAAAACACCCTCATATTATTACAAAAATGGGTTTGTTTGATGGGGAATGCTCTTTTAAACTCTATGGGGCTACAGAGGTATATGTTTGGCATTGCGCGTGTATTATCATCTAATATCATCATTCTGTTATGTTTTGTAAATTATTACGTTTTTATCATGTTTATAACATATTAATAGCTTTTATAGGTATAATATATAATAGGTTTTGTATAGGAAGGCACAGATAATAACATTTAAGCATCATAAACATAGAGGTTCTAACTAACAAAGAATACAAAGCAATAGAAATCATATTTAGAAAATAAATAAAAAATATAGTCATATATATAGTATGCACACAAAGAAAAAGGCAAAATGATAAGTGCAATAAAAATCATATTTAGGTAAATGCAAAATATCGTAATAAATATATACACGCAAAGAAAAAGGCAGAATGAAACACAGAACCATGTACATAATCACTTTGAAAGCTGCATTTAATATATACTGAGCAATACGTGTGTAAATAAATGTGCATGTATGTTGGCCTCTGCTGCTGCACGGCTACGACACTTTCAGAGGAATGTGTGCAGGAGCTTTCAGCGTCAACAACATCTGTCAGAACTTGCTCAGACGTTGAGAGCGACGCGTCGTATCAAGAGAAGATGTAGGCTCGTTGCCCCAAGACCTCAAGAGTGCAATGAGAACTCATTTGTGGGGATTGAAAGTTGGGCCACTTTGCCGTGAGGAGCTTTTGAAGGCCGTATAAAAAGTGATTTGGGTGGAAAAGGGGGGACATGGAACGGAGAACCGTAACCCTGTCTGGTTTTTGTTTCCAGTGTCATCTCAGCCAGAGGAACCACATCAGGCCCGGAGCCCGGCAGTGATGCTGGCCATGCAGCACCACAACTCCTCCGGCGGTAGCGCCCACCTCCCCCGCTCCAACCACACACCCGTGATGCAGGAGCTGCGCAATGCCACCCACCCGCAGAGCACCCCCACGTCCGCCGGCCTCACCATGACTCTGGGCATCCTGTTCAACGTGGTGGCCCTCATCATTCTCGCCAAGGCGTACAACCGCTACCGCCGGCGCTCGAAGGCCACGTTCCTGCTCTTCGCTAGCTCCCTGGTGGCGACAGATCTGGCGGGACACGTCATCCTCGGGGCTCTCGTGCTGAGGAGATACTCGGCGGGCCCCGTCTCCATCTTTCAAGGGGGCAACAACAACCCGGACGTGTCTTGTCTGTTCCTGGGAGGTTGCATGGTGTTCTTCGGCCTATGCTCGCTCTTCCTGGGCTGCGCCATGGCGGCCGAGCGCTGCCTGGGCGTCGCCAAGCCTCTGCTGCACGCTCGTCTGGTGACCACGGCGCGGACAAAGATGGCGCTGGCCCTGATCTGGCTGCTGGCTGTGTGCGTGGCCCTCCTGCCCTTCTTCGGGATGGGCAATTACACTTACCAGTTCCCGGGGACGTGGTGCTTCATCAGGGTGATGGAGGACACCCAAGCGACGGACCTGGCCTTCGTGACGCTCTTCTCTGGACTGGCGCTGACCTCCCTGGCCTCGGCCTTCGTGTGCAACACCATCAGTGGGATCACGCTGGTGAGAGCCCGGCTCAAGAAAAGATCGTGCTCCAGCCGGCGCTCAACCGGCTCCCAGGACACTGAGATGGTGGTCCAGCTGGTTGGCATCATGGTCACCTCCTGCATCTGCTGGAGCCCTCTGCTGGTGAGTGTCGGGGGAAACATTTAGCTGACACGGAACGGGTCGGTTCACCGCCTTGCATCACAGACAAACTATTCAGAGCAGCAGGAAACAGGAAGTTTTGAATTCCACAATAAGTTCAACAGAGTAGCACCGCTGCTTGTTTTGGTTTTTTTAAATGCAGTCTATCTGAAAGTTGAGTTCAATTCACAATAATGAGCACCGACAGATTTCTGTCCATGACACCTTTCACACTGAGAAGAGTTCGTTCAGTGGCCGTTCTGGAGGAGGGGCATTGCAGTTTAAGGCCACATTGGATCGTATACTTGTACCAAAAATATTAGGCACAATCATAACACGCATTAGGAGAAAGAGCGGTTGTCCACTAATCAGCGGTTCAATCCTTGGCCCCTGCAGTCAACATGTCAAATTGGTGCGAGTGTGCAGGTGAGCATGAATGCTAACTTGTGTAGTAAAGTGCTCTGCATGCTTTAAGCACTTTATAAATTCACTTAATTTACCTCATAGGTCAGTTTTTTTCTTCCCCAAAAGACTATTGATGCACATCAAAATAAACACAACTCATTCAGTGTGAACGAACATTTGATCACTGAATAAATACAATTTCCCCTCTGGGGATAATTGTGTGGTGAAAGCAATAATTCAGCCCCCTAGCAAAGAAAAGCTACCTATGAAATGCATTTTTCGTAAATTCTGCCAAACAATATTTTTAATCCCCTTAACATATACCCTTTTTCAATTGCTCCATTGTACCTTTAAGGTCAGAAAAGTCGTGGTATTCCACCCTGTATCTTTTTGTTGCTACTCTTTTATTTTGAGCTTTATGACGTTTACAAATTCAAATGTTATGGCTTTGATCAAATGTAAATATTCTACATATCTTTTGTTTCATTTTATACAAGTTTCAGACTGATATATTTGGGCACTTTTGGAAACTTTCTGATCCCCATCAAATTTGAGTTAATATTCTGTGGGTTTGAGCAATGTGAGGCTGCACTGTATGAGACTGCAATGAATGATGAGTGAGGCTTAAGGGGCTAAACAGTGGCTATTATTGTGTTTAGATTTAAGATCGTACAAGTTTAATAGATGAGCCTATAATTGTTTCAAATCTTTCTTTTTAGGTCTTTGGACTGATGTCAGCCACAAAGTCCTACAGCGGCCTCCTGGGTAATGTCAGTGTTTATAGGGATCTGATGGTGATGGGCGTCAGGATGGCGACCTGCAACCAGATCCTGGACCCGTGGGTCTACATCCTGCTGCGGCGCGCCGTCCTCCGGAAACTCTACCGCATCTCCAAAAGACGAGCCAGTTTCAAGGGGAGCACGTTCCGCTCCGTCCGCTGGGAGGTCAGCTCCTTCCAGAACTCAGAAAAAAAAAACAGTGTCAGTAAGATTTGAATGCACATATATATAAATATATACGGAGGGAGAGGGCGGGTCATCTGTCCCTTTTTTTGCTCTGTCTCTCGTCAGCGGGATCGCCACTGAGTCCAGCGGTCCATCATCTGGATCCATATTCAGTGTTGAAAGGTTCCTAAGAAAAGGTCTCGCTCGGCTGGCCCTGGTTTAGGTCAATGAAGTAAATGTGTTGGGAACCAAAGTGATTATTGTTCCAGTTTTGAAATATCACTGACCAGCTCGCGTGTTGTTTTATGTACAGCATGAACCAGTGTTACGCTGCAAATATGAACTGTGTTTTTCACAAGGGAGCACGGCCCACACACAGCAGATGCTTGCACGGCGGCCTGTCCTCGACGAGAGACGTAAACCAAAAAGATTTCGTAGGTTGGAGAACAATGTGTGAACGTTTATTTTGTTTTTTGCTGAAGTGAAGACTGTATGTATCTACAGTCTTAAAGCAAACATCTCAACTCAAAGGTTCCGTTCGCTTTGTTCTCCGACGCAATGTAAAAGTCAATGACTTGTATAATAAATGCTCACATGAGAGAGCCGAAAAACCAAAAGAAGGGCTGTGCTGTTACCTCAGCTTCATGATGTGAAGAACACAATGTTGTGCTGTGACATGAGTGTGAACAAGCGTCTGTTTTTGTGTGTTTGTAAATGTGTCTGCAGTATGTTCCCCGAGTCTCTCGGGGCTGAAGTGAAGCTGCGAAAAAGCTAATTGAATGTGATATTGTGAACAAAAGGGAATGTAGGATTGGATAATAAATGATCTGTTAATGTTTCATCTTATTCTTGTTTATGACTGACGCCATAGTTTTGAAGTAATGTTTCTTGGATTTAACTTATTCTGACTAAGTATGAAGGCAAGGCACTCTCATGTTTAGTCTCGTTGGAGGCCTGTTAGCTTAGCACAAAGACTGGAAACGGAGGCTCTGTCTTAAGGTAACAACAACACCTCTAAAGCACAATAATCTAATGTAGAACTATGTGCACAATGCCAAAGACCATCAGGAATATGACCCTCCCCCATCAATATTATTATGTTTGAAAAATCTTTCTCGACACCGGTTTGTAAAATCATTCAATCAGAGCGTTTATTCTTTGCAAAGAAGGAGCAGAGTCAGATTACAACATGATGGACAAATAGCGTATCCTAGACTGCTCTCCGAACACTCGGAGAGTTACCTCTTAAATACATTATTATAACAATCAACAGACGACCTCCTGACGTCTGCTCTTATCGTGAACCTCCATCCGACTATCCATGGATTTGCTCACATCGCCATGGTCATAAGACAACAAGGATGTGTATGTTCATCCGCCCCGGGGCATAGAGATGCAACCGGTCATCTGACTCTACCAAGTAGTTTGCAGAGTGTATGTGTGTGTGTATGTGTGTGTGTGTATATGTGTGTGTGTGTGTGTGTGTGTGTGAGAGTTCTCATATTAAGTTAACGAGGAAAGTTCAATCAAATGTCACAGGCCTTTAAAAACAGTATATATGATTAATAAACAAAACATATAATTATGAATTTAACAGTATATGATTAAGAGTAAATACAGCGATAATATCATGCAAAAGAGAAAACTATATTTCAGTGTCATCTGCATAAAATTGGCAATTTTCTGTGATGTTGTTATCTGCTTCTTACTTAGACTAGAAAAGGCTTCAGGCTATGGTCCCATTGTGTTTTCCAGTCCATAAGTCCCATTTATAGTCATCTACAGGCATCTATTTACAAAAAAATGTTCAGGCGGAAATACAAACCTTATACTTTAGTGTGTTCAAACTCATATAACGGAAAATTATTATATTCGACAAATTTTACAGAAACGCTAATAGTATGTTGTTCTGAAAAAAAGATGACTTAATAGAAACATACAGACTGATTAAAAGGGGACCACGTATTGACCTTTGTGGAACTCCACAGGTCGCGCGAACCTATTTGGAAATGACATTACCAACACAAGTACGACCGGGTTGTCCTGACTTGAGTGTGAAGTGTTTCACCCGTTTCAGTGTTATAAGCCTCAGATACAGATCAAATATGCCATTTGTCCCTTGTTGGGGTTTAATAATAATAGTATTAGTATAGTTTCGGAGACTTCTGCCACTGGATGGCCCACCTAAACCACTTTCCTGTCCACACAAACAAAAAGAATGACACTGGGAAAAGAACAGACAGAAGGCCAGCCTGGAGAGGAAACAGTGCATAGCTGCCATAAAAGCACTGCCTTGATGTGTGAGGAGTCAAGGCTGGGTTCTGTCTTCAGCTGGACAGGAACTGCTTTAGGGAGATAAACAAATCACTATACGCCCTGCCTAATATAACAGCCTGTAACACGGACACTATTGATTACACTGGTAAACCGAGCTGGTTCACCTGTGAGATTCAAACAATCCTGATTGTTGGTTATTTAGTCTTTAGGCCAGGTACCGTGCATGTTCTTAAAGCATTATTTTGTGGCATTATTTTGTGTGCGAATTGATGTTAAGAGTCCAGATAAGAAGGAGAAAAAACTGCTGAAGAAATGTAAATGCTCTTTCTGCCATATTTGTTGAAATCTACTGAAAGCATTCATTCCTGGGGGAAGCCCGTTTTATCAGCACCCTGGACCTGACAAAGGGATTTTGGGAGGTGCCACTGGTGGAAACGAGGGCCTTCAGCACTCCATCTTTGGGCCGTATGTTTGACACCTGTTAGTGCGTAATAATTATTGGATGCCTGGTGTAGCCTCCGGAAGAACTTGATCACAAACAAAGTAACAAGCGCTGCAATCGCGATAGCAGGGAGTCGTCCAAAAAACACCCAGAACAGCCGGAAGCTCGGCTCTTTAATACACGGTTTCCCGTCATGAACATCTAACATTTCTATTGAGAATCGTGTCCTCGTCTTTTCCCACAAGGCTGGAACGTGCATCGACCAGTCTGCTTCCCTAATGTCAATATACTGATAACGTGTTGTGGTGCAAAGCGAGGAACCTTGAGGAACAGATCACCGGACGTTTCTCACAGACAATATTTGTTAAACTGACCTCGCACAACCTGAACTGTCATAGACATAAGAATAATGAAATGAAGAATATCTGCAGAATATAACGATTTATATTGTCACACCCCTGGTTTAAACGGATGCTTCAAAGGTGGGCACAGGGGCAGTGCTCTCCCAGGAAGCTCAAGGTGAGGACCAATCCTGACAAAGCACGGACAGAACCCTGTGAGGAAGCTGAATGAGAAGCGCAGCGGCCTGAATACGAGCTCAACTCTGAGACCAGCGGCAGCCACGCTGATATCGATCAATAAAAATAGTCAATTATTATTTCCAATATGCATCTGTGTATATATGTTAGATATACTGCACAATACATGTAAAACATTTTTTTTATGTTGATAATATTAAATCCTTTGAAAAATTCATACATTTAGTTTCTGAAGGTAAAACAAATGTGAGGTATAAAGATTGTCATAAATGCTGAAATCAGTTGTCTTAAATATGATTAAAACTCAAAATAGACCAAAATTGCCCGGAGGTTTTTTTTTTGTCAAAAGGTTCAATAAAATATAGAATTATTTAACGAGCTAAGCTTTACAGGGTTAACTTACAGTCATCACAGAGAGGGAAAATTGCTTACAACATGTCAGTGAGGTGGAAACAAGCAATGATCACAGCAATTTAAACTATTCAACCACATAGTTCTATTATCACAACAATCATCAGGAACCAATTGTTGATCTAATTGATTCCTCTACCAGTGAATATTAAAGAAGCATTGGATTATGTATTATTTATTATACTAGATAGAAAGCTGTAATAATGACCATAATATACACAGAAAAATTATAATATATATATATATATATACATATAATGTATATATGATAGTATAATATATAATAAAAGTGTATTAAATAGACAGTGGGTAACATAATATATATATATATATATATATATATATATATATATATATATATATATATATATATAATCTACTTTGTCATGCCATGACTCCATATTATCACTTAACTGCCCAAATATTCATATCTGACAAAATTATAGATCCCATATATATTTACTGCGTACATTATAGGAATATTCAAATGTATAAATTACATTTTACGAATATAAAGGGCCGAATATGGAACACTAAAAGCCGAATAATCAGCCAAGATGGACCACAGTTACAACCTCCAACCCAGAATCCAAGATATTGGAGAAGAATACGAAAATGTGAAAACTTTGCTCAACAATATGATCTTTGAATGAATGAGCCAGCTGTTGCATGGAGGCAATTTAATTAAATCCATCATTTCTAGCCACGCCCCCGGCTCTGTGCCTCCCTTGTTCCGATTGGCTACAGTTGCAGTCACCAGTAATCTCTGTCCAATGAGCATCATCGCTTTTCACATCGTGGGCGTTTCCGTGCACACTCCTGGCCGAGACCGGGAGCGAGCGTGCAGCAGCCGTCCATTAGCAGCAACGACACCACGGTGAGCAAGAAACAAATACATACATTCATCCCTTTACATGAACGGGGTTAGTTGTGTGGGGGTCGATGGACGCCAAGAGAGCTGACGAACTCTGTGAGCGGTTTATGAGAGGCGTTTATTTCATAAGTGCGTCAGAAGTGTGTCCGTTGGGCTTTGTTCGGCTAAGCTAACCTGCTAAGTGCGAGCTGGGTCTGAGCGTTAAAACGGGGTCTCGTCTCATCTCCTCGACCATTTTGCTGTCTGATATGACAGTCCGGTATCCGAGACATAATTCGTTGCACTTCTCTGTGGTCACTTTGTTGACCAACGTGACGGCAACGTGATGTCTGCGTGTGCTGCGGCTCGGCTGTAAACGACGGGTGATCCGTTTTCTTTTTGTGCGCTAGCTAGCTAGCTAGCTGCCGCGGCCAGTCAAAGCTCTGCACTGAATTAAAATGGCGTCTGTTTTTAAATTCCCCTGATGGAGATGCGGGGTCTGGGACCCATAACTGCCGGGCTACTTCTTCTTCACAACGCACTGTTGCAGCTGGGACATAAAAATAATAAATAAGTGTGTCGGTTTAACAGGTGTGCCAGGGGCGTGTTGGTCCTGTCGCCACGCGGCCGCTACTTGTTGACCAAAACAACAACACAATGTTTATCCTCGTTATTGCTTTACCGCAACGGGGAACTAACGTAAATCACTCGTGTAACGCTGCAAAAGCATTATCTTAACATCGGGACGTGTGGGCGTGTCACGATGACTGGATGAGGTCATGCCTGTTAACTTTACCCCACTGGTTCACCCGCATCACGTCGTGTTGCTGCTGCACAGTAGCAGCAACAATCACCACAGATGAGGCGCCACAGATGAGCAGCTAGTCATCCGTGTATAACTTGGTTTGACCTCTACCCATAGATCAATCACATCGAGTAGCACGGCCCTCACGTGTCTGTTTTACTAGGTCTAGCAATATGCTATAACATTATCAGATCACACATTTGCCTGCTAGAAATATGAAAGGTGTCCAATGCCTTTTGATAATATAAATTGTTATATTCTTCATTTCATTATTCTTATGTCTATGAGTTATGTGGAGGTTGTGCAAGGTCAGTTTAACAAATACTGTCTGTGAGAAACGTTCCTCAAGGTTCCACGCTTTGCACTACAACACTCACATGATGTCAGTATATTGACATCAGGGAAGCAGATTGGTCGTTGTACGTTGCAGCCTTGTGAGAAAAGACGAGGACACGATTCCCCTCCTCTCGGACAAGTTGGAGCCAATTAAATGTTAGATGTTCATGACGGAAAACCGTGTATTAAAGAGCCGAACTTCCGAGTGTTTTTGGACGACTCCCTGCTATCGCGACTGCAGCGCTTGTTCCTTTGCTTGTGATGAAGGAAAATAAATTGAGAGAACGAGAGAAGTTGTCGAACTAAATTCTTGCGGAGGCTACACCAGGCATCCAAAAATATTACGCGCTAACACTTTGCTTGCGTGAAGAGGCAGGTGTGTTTTTATAAATCAGATTCTTTACAAGTTTCAGCTTTTCTGCCTGGGGAAAGTCTGGTTGCATTTTTAATCCCTGAGGCATGCGTTGCTGGGTCAACAATCCTCCTCTGTTGTTCCAGCTATTACCAACTGTATGTCACTGATTCTGATTGGTTCTAACCTCAGATACAGACATGTCTTTAAAATCAAATATTTAATTCGTCCCTTGTGGATCTATATTAGTTTTTAGTTGGCTGCAGATTTACCCTCCAAGTTATTTTAAAACGTGTGTCTGTTCCTCCCCCCTGTGCAGACGGACTGCAACATTGTCATCTGCTGCCGAGAAAACCTTTTTCAACACTGGTTCACTGGATAAGGGAGTCGCCACGGTCTCTCCATCAACAATGGTAATGACTTCATTTTTAGCATCTCTGTATGATGTGTTTTTATGCCTGACAGTCGGCTGGCAGCAGTCACACTCCTCAATGTGGGATATCACTGGTAACGAAACAAATGAATGCGGCGCCTCTAATTTAAGTCACAGGGCTGCTGCCAGCGCCTCATCTCTCTCCCGTCTGCCTGGGGCTTTAGGAACACATGCTCGAGCTTCCACATCACCACTCCCCTCTAAATTGGCTTTGGCTGCCTATGTGTACACGGTGTTTGTGTAATCACTGGTGTTAGAAGCTTGGCCGAGGCATGAGACCATGTTGCTCTGTTTTTTGTCTTTTAATTAATCAAAGACAAGAGACTGACCGAGAACTGGCATTTTGCTGGTCGGCCGTAAGCCTGTCTCATAAAGCAGGATTTAATTAAGCTAGTTGAGTAACTGTTCTGATTAAAACCTGGAACATTTTCAAAACTGCAACATGGACTGAAGTTGATCTGTTTCTTTTCTGTCCAGTTGGCTCAGTAATCCTGCTTCCTTGATGCAGGTCTTCTGTTGTATGTAAATACTGATCTGTTTTTTAATCCTCAAAGCACAGTCTGTTTTGTTTGTATCTGCAATAAATTAGTTTTTGCTAACCCGGACTCGGCACGAATCTCTCTGGTCTTGTCTTCTTTCTTAATATTGATCTTGTTTCTTCTCGCCCCCCCCAGCCCCCTCCAATGCGCCACCGCTCCATGCGCGTCTTCATGAACGATGACCGCCACGTCATGGCCAAACACTCTGTCATCTACCCAACTCAGGAGGAGCTGGAGAGCGTACAAAACATGGTGTCCCACTCGGAGCGGGCCCTCAAGGCCGTCTCCGACTGGCTGGATAAGCAGGAGAAGGTACCCCCGAAGTCTGACTCCGATAGCGCAGACGCCGATAAGGAAAGGTGAGGAGATGTCAGGGCTGCCGTTCCTCATGTTCAGCTGGTAGGAAAATGAGTCGGTTAGTAGGACGTGTTTCAATTCCTCTTCTCTGACCACTGCGCTCTTTTTCTTGTCTGTCATGTGCGTCTTCCATGTGTTTGCTGTGTGTTTTTTGTGTGGTAGTGAGCACAGAGACCAGGCAACCCGCTCTCTGCGTGGCGTAATGAGGGTGGGCCTGGTGGCCAAGGGCCTGCTGCTGAAGGGGGACCTGGACCTGGAGCTGGTGCTCCTCTGTAAGGAAAAGCCCAGCATCAATCTGCTGAAGAGAGTGTCTGAAAACCTATTGGCGCAGCTCAAGGTGAGAGCTCGGCTGAAGCTTTGTTTATAACCGGCTCTTGGCGCCGTAGCGATGGCCTTCGCAGACGGCGCGCAAGCTCCAAACACTAACAGAGGAGTTTTACGTTGTGCGCTTCGTTACTCAAACATAAGTAACTGCGAAGAATCAAAAAGACAACAAGTGCAACCCAGAGATATTCCCAAAGCAAAATATTTACTTAAGTGAACACCTGTTTCTAGAGCATCTAAAAAGGAATCGTCCTTTTTATCATCTCCAGACATGTAAATAGTGCTTTTTATCAGTGAACTATGTGTGACGTCACGTGATTGTGCATGCCATGTTACAGAGTGTATTGAATAATGTGATAACATTTTGTATCAGTCTAACCGATGCTATGTTTGTGAGGTCGTTACAGATATTAGTTTTTGTTTTGTTTACAAGACTGTATTTTTAGATAACACAACATAAGTTTAAAGGATCCCGTATAGTTGGTTATTGAAGAATTATGACACAAGTGAGACTTGCAGTTAAACAAAATAACCGTGTCACTGCCTTCTGGTGGACAAACTATGTAATGGTCTCTATAAAGCTATATTTCTAGTTGCTCATCAGTCTTCATATATAGTAAACAGATACTCAGTACTAAAAGTCTCTGATTGGATTATCAGTCTTCCAATTGATCTGACTGGCTCTCATTTTGAAACGTTCCGATCCAAATTGCTGTCAGGGGTTCATCCTCGTAGACGTGAGACATCTTGGCTAAACCAGAGAACTATACCAGACCTAGTTGGACCAAATATGAATGTATTTGGTACCAAAAATAATAACACTGTTCTTACGGTCATGGAAAACTTGGAAAAGTCATGGAATTTTAAAATGGTTATTTCCAAGCCTGGAAAAGTCGAGGTTGAGGAAAAATAAAATCCCAAAGTCATATAAATGTGTTATATTCATGTGTTCATGACGTTCATTTACGCTGAGTTTGAAATAATTAATATTCTTTTAAAAGAAAGGCGCTCAAAAAATAAGCAGGCATAATACAGGCATCTATATAAATGTTTATTCTTTTAATCAAACTATTGTCTCATTCATTTGTCATTTAAGGTTTACTGGATGCTTTGTATTCTCATTGTTAGTTTAAATACTACATTTTCTCACTTTTTCATGTTTACACCCAGATTTCACAAAATGTTTGGTCATGGAAATTTGATTAAAAGTCATGGAAATCCATTGTTCAAAATGTGTATGTGAACCCTGTAATAATAATCGGCTGCCTTTGTCATGTCCTAAACGCTTTCCTGTCTCAGTCGATCACAGAAGACAAGTACGTGGTGACCCAGCATGTCCACGAGGCCAGTATCGTCATCAAGAACACCAAGGAGCCGCCCCTCAGCCTCACCATTCACCTGACGTCCCCACTGGTCCGCGAGGAGGCTGAGAAGGCCACGCCCGAAGGTAAGCGCCGGCCCCCAAGGGCCCCAGTGCTTCTTCAGTGCCGCCGCCTCCTCAGAGCAGGGAGGCCCGGCCGGCCGCCAGCCAGGATAGATAGATATTGTTTATTGGGCCTTCAATGGAGCTGGGGGACAAGAATGCAGCGCCACGTAATGAAACTGTGCTATGTTTATAGCTCTCTAGTCTCTCTCTCTCTTTCTCTCTCTCTCGTAGTTCCATGTGATGTAATTGTACATTTTTGATGGCCCAATATACAGTATAGGGCAGGTAGTTTACTGACTTCTGAAGACGTGGCTTTCTCTTCCCTACTACCTTTAACGATCAAGGTCACCAACAAAATGAAGGCTTACTGAGAATTTAACCAAAAAGAGAGACCACTTTGTTTGCATGTGTTTTTATCATTGATGGTGAACGGTTCGCATTGCAGCAAAAATGAGTAGCAAAACAAGTGGTCGTTCGGCCCAACAGCGGGCTGTTGACTGTCTGAAGTTCATTAGCAGGGAATGCTCAGGGTTACAGATAACGACGAGTGACACTTGGATTCTGCACGCTCAAAAATGCAAGGGGTTCGGCCCCAAGTTGTGAGAAAGTCACAGACTACGGCATAATTAAAGAAATATATCATCACTGAGCCTGATTGTGGCTATGCAATTTAAAGACAACGTTGTTTTTGCAGGTGTTGAACCTCAACCATATCTGTAGCCCTGTGCGAATAGTGATGCCCAGTTTGGGTCTCCTTTTTTTTTTTTTTTTCTCAAGCCATCAGTTTTGCTGCAGTGTGGACTTGTTTTTATACCCCACTTTTTGTGCATCTGATAACTTCTGCCTGTGGTTCCAATTCTGATTCTCTCTGTCAAGCCTTCTAGTTTGTCAATTTTTAGGGACGCTGGACCTTTGACCAACTGGCCGCTCTCTGTCTCGGAAGGGGCAAAGTGCAGCGCACCCAGTGTAGGGGCGAAGGGGAGGGGCTCTGCCTCCCGGTAACGGCAGAAAAGGAAGAGCAGAACTGAAGCAACCACGGAGAAACAACCTCCCATTTGATACGAGCAATTAGCCCTTAAGAAACGCACATTTTGTTTACGATAGGGATGCTTTCAGTCAATTTTTGCCAAGTCGGATTACGACCCACTTCAAAACTCTTGTCGTTCTGGTGGGTTTTTCAGTCCAATCATTGTGCCGGGCCGTACAAAGCGATATCAAGTGGGAGGTTGAGTACTTAGTGGATCTGCAGCGGAGGGGTCCCCCTCCCCTTCCCCCTTCCTGCCTGGTCTGGGAAGGCTGCCTGTGTTCCCCCTGGCCGGCTGACAGAACTCCCCTTGGTCAAACTGTACCTTGTCTTCTTATTCCACCTGCCAATAGAATCGCTTTCAGTCAACGATCCCCCGGATGTTCTGGACAGGCAGAAATGCCTAACTGCCTTGGCGTCTCTCCGCCACGCTAAGTGGTTCCAGGTTTGGATCTTGTCTTTATTTGTCTCTAAAACAGAAGTAGTGTTGAGTTTGGTTTTATGCTATTTGTTCTTTTGATTTGGGCGTTCCATGTGTTTTTTTTCTTTTTCTTTCTTATTTACTCTTTTGAAGTGTACTTCCTGTCGTAATACTTGACGATCTGGATGTGTGTTTCTAAGGAAACCTTTGTCATTACACTGTTGTAGCGTTGCTTTGCTAACTTAACAGGTTCTATTGCAGTGCCTCTTTTCTTTTTTCTTTAAAGAAGTTCAATGCTGCTTTTTAGTCCCTGACTTCTGTAGCTGCTTTACTCAATCAACAACAACAATAATCTGGGACTAATACACCCTGTATTCAGGTGCAATATTTCTTTAATGTCAGTGAGTTGTCGTTGTTTTCACATTTCTACAAGCTGCTCGTGGCCCCATACTGTAGTTTTGAAGAGGAAAAATATATAATTTGTTTTTGTAGTGAGCCGTGGTGATGACTCATTCTAGCTCTGTGGCGCGTCATCTCTTGTCTTTCACTCCGTAACAATCAGCTCTCCATCTCTGCAGCTTCTGTAGAGGTTGTGTTCTCGACACTTCCTGCTCTCCGGCTTTTCACTGTGTGCCACAAAATCAACGGGAATATTGCACCTTGAGGTTTTTTTTTTTTTTTTTTTTTTTTAGCTACCACTGACTTCACCACCGCCTTCTTTAAATGACGGCACACAAGTAGATTTCTTTGTCGCACATTAAAGCTGGCATTAAGTTTGAGTTGGCTTGATTCACACTTTCCTTCCTGAACTTGATGTATGAGCATGTTCCGTCTGACACGATCACGTCCGCTGTCGACCGATCATATTTAGGGTCTCCAAACCTTATTCTGTCATGCAATATTTCCATAATGACAAAGCTAATCTGTTGTAGTCTGTGTGGCTTCCTTTTTAATACACATTTTACTTTAATTTATTTTGGCATTTGTGTTGCTTTGTGCCTCATGCGGTTGTCCTCGTCGACTAAGGCCGCCTGTCCTCCCCGTGCCCCTCCCTGCTTGTGTCCTCAGGCCCGAGCCAACGGGCTGCGCTCCTGCGTCATCGTCATCCGGATCCTACGGGACCTCTGCGCCCGCGTCCCCACGTGGGCCCCACTCCGTGGCTGGGTGAGTGAGCGCCTCCTCTCTGCAGCCGCGATACAGCAACGCCTTTATGAAGCGCAGGAGAATGAGGCTTCTGGGAACCTACAGCTATGCAGGAGGAAGCTTCCTCAACACTGACGTGGCTGCCCAAAACCTTGAAGCGCTTATTTTTATATTCAGGGTTCTTGCGGTCATGGAAAACCTGGAAAAGTCATGGAATTTCAAAATGGTTATTTCCAGGCCCTAGAAAAAAATAAATTCCCAAAAGTCATGTAAATGTGTTATGTTCATTTACACTGAGTTTGAAATAATGAATATGCTTGTAAAAGAAAGACGCTCAAAATATATACAGGCATCTATATAAATGTTTATTCTTTTAATCAAACTATTGTCTCATTCATTTGTGTCATTTAAGGTTTACTGTATGCTCTGTATTCTCATTGTTAGTTTAAATACTACATTTACTCACTTATTTATGTTTACACCGAGATTTCACAAAATGTTGGTCAAAATGTGTATGAAGCCTGTATATTTATCAGATGGTTATGATTTTTCTTTTGATGGCGCCACATCCCGGTTGTTAAACTGCTGAGATCCCGTCTAACGCAGTGACCTAAAATCTCTGTTAGTGGCCGAGCGTAAAAATAGCACCCTCAAACGTCAAGCCTCTCTCTCCCCTCGCTCTGCAGCCGCTGGAGCTGATCTGTGAGAAAGCCATCGGCACCGGGAACCGGCCCATGGGGGCAGGGGAAGCCCTGCGGAGAGTTTTAGAGTGTCTGGCTTCAGGCATCCTAATGGCAGGTATATGTACGTGAAGTATCTTTCAATTACATTTGAGTTTTATTTGCACATTTTATTTGTATTTTTTCCCCCCTAGTTCTAATTGTTCCCCCATGTCGTGTCCTCTCGTAATACATAGATGGTGCCGGAATCTCTGATCCGTGCGAGAAGGAGGCCACAGACGCCATCGGCCACCTGGACCACCAGCAGAGAGAAGACATCACAGCGAGCGCACAAGTGAGTGAGACGAGTGCTTCCCTGTGCATATTTATTCCATTTTAGTGAACGCGTAACTGACGTGAGTCTCTCGTGTCTTCAGCACGCCTTAAGGCTGTCGGCTTTCGGACAGCTTCACAAAGTGCTTGGGATGGATCCCCTCCCTTCAAAGATGCCCAAGAAACCCCGTAGCGAGACTCCTATTGATTACACAGGTAAACCGGACTGGCTCACCTGTGAGACTCAAACAATCCTGATTGTTGGGTGTTTAGTTTTTAGACACTTTGCATGTTCTTATGTCATTATTTTGTGTGCGGCGCAGTGCAAATCCCACCCAGCACGGCGTACGCCCCACCAATGAAAAGGCCCATCGAGGAAGAGGAGGGAATTGATGACAAGAGTCCAAATAAGAAGAAGAAAAAGCTGCAGAAGAAATGTAAGTTCTTTATTTGTTGAAACCCCCTGAAAGCAGTCATCCCTACGTCAGAATGAACCTTGTATCGTCCTGGTTGGTTATTGAATTAGTCTGTCAATCAGTTCGTGAAGCAACAGAAGGTTGAGAATGGATTCATCGTTGTCAATTAAATACCTTTTGCTTTTAGACATAACGACCAATTTGAAAACGTCACCACTTAGAACGAATAGTTAAAATGATGAATATAAAAAATGTAATCAAGTGTCTTACTGTTTGTAATGGACCAGCTCCAGAGGAGAAGGCCGAGCCTCCCCAGGCGATGAACGCGCTGATGAGGCTCAATCAGCTGAAGCCGGGTCTCCAGTACAAGCTGATCTCTCAGACCGGCCCCATTCACGTCCCGGTCTTCACTATGTCCGTAGAGGTGGACGGCAAGACCTTTGAGGCTTCTGGTCCGTCCAAACGCACTGCCAAGCTGCACGTAGCTGTTAAGGTGAGCGCCAAAAAACACCAGCATTTGTCAGTTTTTCCCCTACAGCAGATTTTAGTTTAGTAGATTAGTTTTTTTTACTACGGTCGGTGTGTATGATTGCAGGTCCTCCAGGACATGGGCCTGCCCACAGGAGTGGAACTAAAGGCCGCCGAGACGATAAAACTAGAGGAGCCGGTGGTGGTGGTCCCTGTGGAGGAGTTGAAGCCCGTCATAATACCCATTGAAGCCCCCGCTGCCGCCACAGGAGCCGCCAATGCCGACGCCGCGGACGCCGCAGAGGTACAAAAGCTCCTCCGCCGTGTGTCGGCGAGTGACGATCGTGTGAGGGGAATTTTGGGCTGCACCGTTTTATGTTTTTGACTGACCAATGTGTCTGTAACTGTCAGAACTCACGCCAACAGGGACCGATCCTGACGAAGCACGGCAAGAACCCCGTGATGGAGCTCAACGAGAAGCGCCGCGGCCTGAAGTACGAGCTCATCTCCGAGACCGGCGGCAGCCACGACAAGCGCTTCGTCATGGAGGTGGAGATCGACGGCCAGAAGTTTCAGGGGACGGGGTCCAACAAGAAGGTGGCCAAGGCCTACGCCGCCCTGGCTGCTCTGGAGAGGCTCTTCCCAGAGGGCTCCATGGCCGAGGTCGCTAAAAAGAAAAAAGGAGCACCCATGGTGAGAATAAACTCTGCTGGCTCCAGTCAGTCAGGGGAAAGTTTAAATTATTTGAATGGGATCTCGTGTTGTTACGGTATGATGCAGTGTGTGTATATATACCGCACAATAAATGTAATATTGATTAAAACTTTTTTTTCATAATATCCATGTTTCTGAAAGTAAAAAAATAAGTGAGGTATAGAGATTGCCATAAATGCTAAAAATAAATAAATCAGTCAACCAAAGAGGTTTTTTTTTTTTTGTCAAAGGGTTCACTAGGACAGTGGTTCTCAATCTTTTTCTAGCGATGTACCCCAAGTACCCCGTCTCACCAGTGCAAAACATTTTTGGTAGAAAAAAAGAGCGCTGTGCCAACAGTGTCTGATTTAATATGGAAAATATCCAATTCTGTTGAACTTTTTTGATCAACTAAGACTTTTTTTTCATTTGTTTTTTTTAGAGGATTTTTGAATGTATGCTCATTTTAAATATATATTTTAATTTCATGTACCCCCATTTGAGAACCTCTGCACTAGAATATATAATTATTTAACAAACTAGGCTTTACAGGGTTAAATTACAGTCATCACAGAGAGGGAAATATATATTTAAATAAAATGTCCGTCTCCCCGTCAGCACGCGTCAGGCTTCAACGTGATGGGACTTCCCGTGGCCGGAGAAGCTGCTTCGCCCAGGGGCCGAGGAGGACGAGGACGAGGACGAGGAAGGGGCAGCAGGGGCTTCAATAACGGAGGAGGCTACAGCCAAGGAGGTAAAAACACACCGTGTTCTAGTGAAACATGGAAAGACGTTATTATTATGATTGACGGGGTTTCACATCGGCATATTAAACTGAGTTTCATCCGGCCAGGTGGCTTCGGAACGTACGGCTACGGGAACAATACCGTCTCCGGATACAGTGAGTATTCATTTCACCCGTTCTGATAATCCTGGTTTGACTGGATGTTTGCTCGTTGTTAAGCTTTCATGTAAGAACTGGATGTTGTGTCCTGGGGTTTGGGGGCGGCGGCGTCTTCTATTCGAGAAGACGGTTCCACTCCAGTGCAAACAAGACCACATGATGATAAACCATGTTGGGACGTTCCCAGTTCAATGATTTTACATTTCTCTGCTTTAAGCCACAGGATTGTATCTGTTTTTTGACAAGCCCTCACTTTCCCCCCCATGAAACCCCTTTTCCTCCCTCTGGCTGTTCTGAGGACTGACCTACCTGAGCGTGACAGGAGCAGAGAAATCTAAAAAGATTAAAAAAAATAAACACCTCAGTTTAAACGCAATCTGACCAAATGATTCACAAGCCTGCCTATTTTATGGCAGAAAAAAATAAATAAATCAAAATAAACAAATCTAATTTTGATATATTTTTTTTTTCCCTTCTCTGCCCTGTCTCACTCTTTAGGTGACTTTGTCTCAGACTGCTATGGCTACCACGAGTTTGCGACATAGATCTTCCCCAGTCTTATAAAAATCAAAACACGGTCCTGTAGAAAGGATAACAAAAAACAAAGAACTCTCTTCACCGTCAAGTCCGCAACCCTGGAAATAAAGTGAACCCCCCTCCCTTCCTGTCTTGCCTCTCCACTTGTCACGTCCCGACACCTCGGGAGACGATGCACTGCATGTAGACTAAAGTCACCGCTGTGGATGAACCCGACCGCCTGGACATATAGAACCAGAGCTGATTTATTGTGGATTGCCTCCATGTGTCGGACCGGCCACGGGGATTTGTTTCCATTTGTTTGGATCACGATTAAGTGAAAGCCTGTTGGAGCTGGACAACATACTGCCTTTTGGATTATTGTCAAGACTGCAACCGCCTGTCCTCTCTCTCTCACTCACTCACTCGCTCTTTCTCCAAATAGTTTACTTCGATGAGAATACTGAAAGGAATCTTAACGTGACTTGTTTTTATTTAATTTTTAATATTCTGTCACTTCCAAACACGAATGAGCTGTCTTTGCTGTTTTTATGTTTTATGTAGAATCTGCCGTTTCGGTGTCATATCGGCAACACTGTTAAGTCATAGCTACACTGAATGCACGATTGTCTAACTTTGTGTGTGTGTGTGGTCGCAGTATCCCACCTGTAACGGCGTTATTGATGAACTGAGGCTGTTGCCACAAAGTTTGCACACACAGACTTGCTGAATTTTAGAATCTGAATGTTTGGGAAGGAAAGACTTCTTGCTTTTATGTTTTTAATTGTTTGTTTTTTTAAATAAATGTTGCGTCACCATTCATTACTGTTACTCCAGGGTCTGAATTAATTCCAGAGTCCATGTTGAGTGTATGTATGCAAGCAGTATCTTTTTTAAAGTGCACCCAAGTCGTGCCCATTTTAAAGATCTGTGCTGTTGCCTCCCAGATTACTACAACAACGGTGGCACAAACGGAGGAGCCGGGGCGTCGAACAGCCCGGCCGGCGGCCCGCCCCCAGCCAGCCCGGCGCCGGGTCCGGCTCAGGGCTCCTACGGCTCCTACTACCAGAACGATGGCGCCTACAGCGCCATGCCTGCCGCCAAGAACACCAAAAAGAAACCCCCTATGAACAAGGGAGGGAAGGCGCCCTTCACGGGTCCCCCAGGGGCCAACAGTGGGGCCGTAGGCGGGTACCAGTCCAGCATCCCCCCAGGGCAGGGCGCCTACAACCAGTATGGCCAGGGCTACGGGAAGAAGACTTTCAACCAGAACCAGGGGGCGACGGGCGGATACTCGTACAGCACTGCCTACCCGAGCCAGGTGACGGGCGGGGCCGGAGGCAGCCAGGACTACAGTTATGACGGTGAGTGAAGGGTCATTATTATTTAGATGTGACGTCTTTTCAGCTGCGTGTTGCTGCCACCGGGACAGTCTGCTTTCATTAGTTTTTTGGTCACGAGGGAATCCATATCTCGTTAACACTTCCGGGACTCGCGGCGCAGATCCGCGTTTTACTATGTTTACGTTTTTTAAATATTCACCCTTGTGCCGTAGGACAATGGTGCCTCGTTATATATAGAGAGCTGAGATTGCTCTGCAATGTTTGATGTAACACATGGGTATGCAAGTGCCTTTTTTAAAAGGGGAATTTAAGAATATATAAAATGCACTGAATTGAAAGAAATTATGTAAAATCGAGAAAATGACCTCAGTCCCCAGAGAATTAAAACAAGGAATATTTCTCGTTGAAAAGGACAAGCTGGTTTGTTATATAAAAACCTCTGTTTTAAAATGAAAGGCGTTCATTCAATGCTGAAAGATGAGACTTTTTTTTTTTTTTTTTTATTATAACAAATGCCCTTGATTTCTTGTAATGGCGAAGATATTCTTGTTTAACAAGATCCCTTTTACGTTAAGTTATACTTATTTGTTACGACATTTCTCTCGCTATAGCTTCTACATACTGAATTATTCCGTCTTCACTTCTTTTGTTGTCACAACATATCATGTGTTCAACGTCTGTTTCCACCGCCCACAAGTGGCCAAACATATAATTCATTGCATTTTTTCCATCTTTTACAAGCCAGAACTTATTATTATGCCTATTCTTTTGGAAAATGGTTTCACTAACTACCAAAAACTTTCTTTGTAGGTTTCAACAACCTGTCCAATTACAACTCACAAGAAGGAGCGGGCGGTGGCAACAACAACAACCAGGGCTTTGGCACCAACCAGTACCACAACCCAGTGGGCTACGGTCGGGAGGACGGCAGCATGAACTACCAGTACAGATAAACTCTAACCGCTCCGCCTGTGAATCATCGGCACCAAGCACTCCGCAGCAGTTTCTTCAGAGCCTTCTCCAAAGAAAGCGACTGCCTGTGCTCTCTGCCTTTTCCGTGTTTGCTTCTTCTTTGCTTTTGAGTTTCTATGTGGGCACAAACGGAGTTGTCTGGACTTTTTAAGAGTGGGAGATGGGTTTCGGCTGAATTTAGTGGTCTGTTTCAGTGGTCTGGTCAGTGCTTAGTCTTGTGTTTTTAGGTTATTTTTATTTTTTAATCTATGCTACCAGTCATCTTCATCACTAAATAAGGAAAGCTAATTCCACAAGTTACTCACTGTCTCTGACTTGGTTTCCTTTTTATTATCAAGAGTTGTGTTGCGCAGGCCGTTTTCTTTTCTCCTGTAAAACTAGTAAAATCTTTGCAGTTTTTAAAACTACAAAGCTTGTATTTCTTTTTTTGTAATGATTCAATAGACTCCAAATAGCTTGTTCTTTTTCTGCATCGCTTGTATTTTCGGCTCATTTTGTAATTTACCTAATGTGACGTAGTTATTTTAATGTTTTTTGGAGTTTACCGGAAAATACACTTACATTCTGATGTTAATTTCACATTTCTGCTCAATGTAACTTTTTCATTGGGTTGGATTTGTTCCTGTTAATGTATAACAAAGTGTTTGTATTAATAAATGATTTTTATTTTGAACAGAGGTCTTTAAAGTTTTTACATAAAGTATCTATTTATATCAAGTTGGAAATGAATTATGAATTACTAGATTAAGTATGAATTACTTGACTATTCAGGGCTCAACAGCTAGAGTTTTCACAACCTGGCAACCGGAAATGGCGGGGAACAGGTTTTTATTCAAACAGACTTCAGGGGCCCCAATGAAGTCTATTATTATTTTATTAATTAGATATAGTGTGTATATATACCGCACATTAAATGTAATATTGATTAAAACATTTTTTTCATAATATCCATGTTTCTGAAAGTAAAAAAAGAAGTGAGGTATAGAGATTGCCATAAATGCTAAAAATAAATAAATCAGTCAACCAAAGAGTTTTTTTTGTCAAAGGGTTCACTAGGACAGTGGTTCTCAATCTTTTTCTAGTGATGTACCCCAAGTACCCCATCACCAGTGTGTAGTGGGGAACACTCCCCAGAGAAGGGTTTGTGAACGCAGCCTTTGGGGAGGAGCCAGCCCAATCAATGCCACTAAAAAGGCACCTGTTGGCATGGCCTCATTCACGCTTGGTCCTGTGGTGGCTCGTGGTTCTCCTGCTGGGGTTTTGTTGTGCATCTGTTTTGTTTTGCCTTTGTTTTGTGTTGCTCTGTCTTTGTTTGGCTTTAGTTGTTTTGCTTCATCCATTTTATCTATTTTGCTTTAGTTTGTTTTGCTTCCTCCATTTCATCTGTTTTGTTAAGTTTATTTTGCTGTTCTGGTTTTGCTGTGATTTGATTTTGCATGTTGTGGCTTTTACGGTAGAATATATATTTTAATTCCTGAAATAAACTTTTGGACAATTGTATAAAACACGTCTCCGGCCCAATATCGGTAATGAATCTGTGTCCTTAGCGAATCCTAAACTGACTCTTAGGGTTGTTAAACGGATATTTCTTGGGGTGCAAGTCCCCAAGTGGCGTTGTAGGTTCCCTTCCATTCCCCCTTCTCCTAAGACCCCGTCACATTCTGGCGTTGTCGGCAGGATACTGTGAAGGCGGAGACGTGTAGTTTTATTTTATTTTACGTATTCCAGTTGGTTTATTCAATTTGTACGAGGTGTGTGAGCAAAACAGCAGCAGGGCCTGGTCGGATCCCGAAAGACAAGCCAGTACTACTCTTCTCCTCTGCACGGTTCCCTCATGGAGGAGGAACTCTCCCAGCTAAAAGACTTGATCGCCCAGCTGCAAGCTGAGAATCGATTGATGCGTCAGAAGCGGGACGTCAACCAACCTGGGACTAGCGCCACATCAAGTCCTACCACCCCTGGGCGCCCTTCGGTCAATGCTCCAGTAACCGAGAGACTGATATATCTTCCTAGAGACAGGAAGTGCCCCACGTTCCGGGGTAGGACAGGCTTGTATACGTGCTCGTCATCTGTCATCAGCTGAAAAAGCACTTTTCATTTATGATCATTTAGAGGGGGAGGCAAGGGAAGAGGTTAAATACAGGTCTCGGGATTGAAGGGAAGATCCTGACCAGGTTCTGGCTATACTGCAGGAATTGTATGGGTGTAATAGGTCATATGTGTCTTTGCAGGAAGAGTTCTTTTCCAGAAAACAACAAGAGGGGGAAACTCTACAAGAGTTGTCTCATGCTCTCATGTATCTAATAGATAAGGTTGTCAAAAGAGCCCCACCTGGGTCACTGAACAAAGATGTGTTACTCAGAGACCAATTTGTTGAACATGTGTCTGATTGTTACCTACGCAGAGAACTCAAGCAGTTTGTCCGGAGCCACCCCACGACCACCTTGATAGAGGTCCGGAGTGAGGCCATTAGGTGGGAACATGAAGGGATGTCAGGGGGTGGGAGGAGTAGAAGTAACTCTGTCCCTGCAGCATTTGGTTTTCAGCACTCTGCTCAGGGAGGCCATCCTGGTTATGGCAAGGCGGGTAACTCCTCTGTTGGGTCTGAGCTAGGTGAACTAAAGGAAATCCTAAAGAATCAGCAAGAGCAGTTGAGTCAGCTTACCAGAAGTCTTGCAGCCCTTAGCAATGCCCCTAGAACTCAGTTGAAGCCTCGCATGAACACTGTCATATGTAGGAGGTGCCAACAGCCTGGTCACTTTGCTAGAGAGTGTAAAGGAGAATACATTGCTGCCTTGCCCCAGCCGACCTCTCTAGCAGTTCACACCAATTCTATTGATAGGCCCTGCCCTCAAAACCAGGGAAACTTTCACCCTCTGAACCAGTGAGCCAAAGTTCAGATGGGGGTTCACCCGGCTTAGAGTCCGCAGTAGATCCTCAAAATTTGGTGTCAGCTTGCCCAAACATTACCGTGTTAATGGGTGGGTTTTGGGTTCCATGTCTCGTTGACACGGGGTCAATGGTCTCTACCATAATGGAGAGTTTCTTTGTACAGCATTTTGTACCCTGGGGCACAGAAAAATGTCATTCTTGCAGCTGGTTGAGGTTAAGTGCTGCTAATGGGCTAGCAATACCCTATGTAGGCTACTTTGAGTTGGATGTACAGCTTTGTGATAAAGTTATTGCAAAGCAGGGAGTGTTGGTGGTCAGGGATCCCCCACACAGTATGCCGGCGGTTCCGGGTGTACTAGGAATGAACATTCTCAAGGAGTGTTACTGGGAGTTGTTTGTACAGCTTGGCCCTGCACTCTTTAACTTACCCTCTGTGTTGCAGGCTCCAACCCCAATTCAGCAAGCTCTCCAGCAGTGTCACCAAGTCCAGGCTCACGTCCCTCCTGATCGCTCAGGTCGTGTAAAAGTGAAGGGAGGTAGGGTCTGCAGAGTCCCAGGGGGTGCCATGAAATTGGTGGCAGCCACATGCTCCCAACAGCACCTGGCAGATGATGCTTTGTTTGAGCCCCTTAGCAATGGCTTACCTTCAGGGTTACTAGCATCCCCAGCGCTAGTCCGCGTAATACAAGGTACTGTTTATATCCCCATTGTAAATGTAGGGACCCAGGATGTTGTAATTTACCCTCGCACTGTTTTGGGTACCTTGAGTCAGGCTCACCTGGTGAGTTTTCCCGCAGGTCTTGAAGAGGGAGAGATATCAGCCACAGTTTCCTCCCAGACTGTAACCAGTTCAGTGCAGGAAAAGATTGCGGCATCAGATCTAACAGCACTCAATGATCAGGAGCAATGTCAGGTCAGGTCCTTACTACACAAGTACAGTGGTGTCTTTTCTGCCCATGAGGGAGACATATGTTGTACTAATCTCATTTCCCATGAAATTCCGGTAGTGAATGAGGTACCTGTACGTCAAAGGTATAGACGCATTCCTCCGTCAGAGTATGAGGCAGCAAAGACTCACATTCACCAGCTCCTTGAGGCACATGTTATCCGGGAAAGTAGTAGCCCTTTCGCCTCTCCCATTGTGCTGGTGAAGAAGAAGAATGGCAGCCTTCGTCTGTGCGTGTACTATCGGCTCTTGAACAGCAAGACCCGCAAGGACTCATTCCCATTGCCCCATATTGAAGAGTCCCTTGACACCTTGTCAGGGGTCCGCTGGTTCTCGACTCTGGACCTGGCCGCTGGGTACAACCAAGTACAAAGGACAAAATGAAGACTGCATTCTGCACTCCCTTTGGGCTGTTTGAGTGGAACCGGATGCCATTTGGGTTGTGCAATGCCCCAAGCACCTTCCAGAGATTAATGGAGAGGATCTTTGGAGACCAGCACTGTCAGTCGTTGTTGCTGTACTTGGATGATATTGTTGTTTTCGCTTCCACTGTAGCACAGCACGTAGAGCGTCTAGAAGCCGTGCTGGGCCGTCTGCAGCAGGAGGGCCTCAAAGCCAAGTTGGAAAAGTGCTCCTTCTTCAGACCAGAGGTGAGATACTTGGGTCACATCATATCCAAGGATGGAGTGTCCACAGACCCTTGCAAGATTGAAGCGGCTCAAAGTGGAAGCGACCTAACCATGGGTCTGAGTTGCGTTCATTCTTAGGATTTGCAAGCTACTACCGACGTTTTGTTGAAGGGTTTGCCAAGCTTGCTGCCCCACTGCACCGCCTTGTTGCTGAACTGACTGGCTCCAAATCACGGAAGTCATCCGAAAAAAAGTCTACCTGCTGCATGGACGGATGAGTGTGAGCAAAGCTTTGAGGGCCTTACAAGTAGGTTGATGGCTTCGCCAGTCTTGACCTATGCTAACTTCACTTTACCGTTCATCCTAGAGGTTGACGCCAGCAACAGTGGACTAGGTGCTGTGCTCTCACAAGAACAGGATGGTAAGGTTCGACCCATAGCTTATGCAAGCCGTGGCCTTAAGCCTACAGAGCGTAACATGACCAACTACAGCTCTTTAAAATTGGAGTTTTTGGCCCTCAAATGGGCCATGACTGAAAAATTCAGAGATTACCTCCTGGGACAGAAATGTGTGGTGTATACGGACAATAATCCGTTAAGTCATCTCTCCACAGCAAAGCTGGGTGCCATGGAACAGCGTTGGGCTTCACAACTGGCTGCATTTGATTTCACCATCAAGTATAGGCCCGGTCGATGTAATCAGAATGCAGATGCTCTTTCCCGGCAGCACCCAGTCAGTGCATTGGATTATGCGGCCTCTGGCATCCAAGTTCCGGAATCGCTCCAGCGGGCTATTGGAACTAATCAGACTTCACAGGCTACACAGGCCACCATCTCAGTTTTCCCCTGCCACACTCGTTCTGACCTATGTGCTTTACAGGAAGCAGACCCAATCATCAAGGAATTCCTGGGGTTTTGGATCAAAAGGAAGGGCCCTGATGCAGCTGAACGACGCCAGGCCTCCAAGGAAGCTCTTGTGCTGGTCAGACAGTGGGACCGGATGGAGGAAAAAGATGGGGTGCTTTATCGCAGAGTCTGCCGCCCCAAGGGAGAAGAGGTCCTCCAGCTGGTACTACCCATGTCGCTCAAGAGTCAGGTCTTGCATCAGCTACATCATGAACATGGACATCAAGGCAGAGAACGGACAACTGATTTGGTCCATCAGCGGTGCTACTGGCCTGGAATGCACCATGACATTAAACAATGGTGTCTGGAGTGTGAGCGTTGTCAGGTAGCTAAAAACACTCAACCGGCTGCCTGCGCCTACATGGGCCATTTGTTAGCTTTTCACCCAAATCAAATCCTTGCTGTTGACTTTACAATGCTGGAGCCGTCGAAGAATGGGATGGAATGTCCTGGTCATGAATGATGTATTTTCAAAGTACACTCAGGCAGTCCCAACACACGACCAACGGGCCTCCACAGTGGCCAAGGTGCTGGTCAATGAGTGGTTCTGCAAGTTTGGTGTGCCAAGTCGTATCCACTCTGACCAGGGCAGGAATTTTGAGAGTCATCTCATCCAACAGCTTTGCAGTATGTACAGCATTGAGAAAAGCCACACCACTACTATCCAACTGGTAATGGCCAATGTGAGCGGTTCAACCGCACTCTACATAACCTTCTACGCACCCTGCCAGTTACCAAGAAGAGGGATTGGTCGTGCTACCTACCACAAGTGACTTTCTCCTACAACACCACAGCACACCAGTCCACCAGTGAGTCTCCATTTTTCTTAATGTTTGGGCAAGATCCGCAGTTACCTGTCGATTTCCTTTTGGGCCGAGTTCAGGAACCTGTAGCTGGTAGCACTCATGACTGGATTGTGGAACACCAAACCCGGCTACGACATGCTTTTGAGGGTGCTTCCATGCACCTCGAGGCTGCAGCTGCTCAGCATAAGAAGCACTATGACCAACGTGTGCGAGACATTCCCCTGCAGGAAGGTCAGTTAGTCTATCTCCGGGATGTTGGCGTCAGAGGCCGTCATAAAATTGCAGACATGGAGCTCGGTGGACTACAAAGTGCTGAAGGCCCCAGCAGTTGGAGGGTCGGTGTACACCATTGCCCCGATGAACAACCCTCAGAAGGTAAAACATGTCCGCCGTTCACTCATCAAAAGTAAACTGGCTGGTGTGGTTACTGTCCTAGTGTGCCTCCCCAAGAAACTGAACCCCCCTCCCATGGATGAGTCGTTAGATGGTGAATGGTTTGCGCTGGTCCCTGGACAGACTGCTGCACCAGTCGATGTCCAGACAAATCGACTACCGGGTGCCGTCGAGGCTGTTCCAGATAATGTGGAGCCATCCAGAAGGACCACACGCACCAATGCCGGGAGGCATCCTAACCCCCATCACCTACCACAGACAGCCCTGGCAGTAGGTCCCAATTGCCGGGACGACGATTAAAATATTAGGGGGTAGATTGTAGTGGGGAACACTCCCCAGAGAAGGGTTTGTGAACGCAGCATTTGGGGAGGAGCCAGCCCAATCAATGCCACTATAAAGGCACCTGTTGGCATGGCCTCATTCACGCTTGGTCCTGTGGTGGCTCGTGGTTCTCCTGCTGGGGTTTTGTTGTGCATCTGTTTTGTTTTGCCTTTGTTTTGTGTTGCTCTGTCTTTGTTTGGCTTTAGTTGTTTTGCTTCATCCATTTTATCTGTTTTGTTAAGTTTATTTTGCTGTTCTGGTTTTGCATGGGTTTTGCTGTGATTTGATTTTGCATGTTGTGGCTTTTACGGTAGAATATATATTTTAATTCCTGAAATAAACTTTTGGACAATTGTATAAAACACGTCTCCGGCCCAATATCGGTAATGAATCTGTGTCCTTAGCGAATCCTAAACTGACTCTTACGGTTGTTAAACGGATATTTCTTGGGGTGCAAGTCCCCAGGTGGCGTTGTAGGTTCCCTTTCATTCCCCCTTCTCCTAAGACCCAGTCACAAGTGCAAAGCATTTTTGGTAGAAAAAATGAGCGGAAATGGCGGAGAACAGGTTTTTATTAAAACAGACTTTAGGGGCCCCAATGAAGTCTATTATTATTTTATTAATTAGATATAGTGTGTGTATATATACCGCACAATAAATGTAATATTGATTAAAACTTTTTTTTCATAATATCCATGTTTCTGAAAGTAAAAAAATAAGTGAGGTATAGAGATTGCCATAAATGCTAAAAATAAATAAATCAGTCAACCAAAGAGGTTTTTTTTTGTCAAAGGGTTCACTAGGACAGTGGTTCTCAACCTTTTTCTAGTGATGTACCCCACGTACCCCATCACCAGTGCAAAGCATTTTTGGTAGAAAAAAAGAGCGCTGTGCCAACAGTGTCTGATTTAATATGGAAAATATCCAATTCTGTTGAACTTTTTTGATCAAATAAGACTTTTTTTTCATTTGTTTTTTTTAGAGGATTTTTGAATGGATGCTAATTTTAAATATATATTTTAATTTCATGTACCCCCATTTGAGAACCTCTGCACTAGAATATATAATTATTTAACGAGCTAGGCTTTATAGGGTTAAATTACAGTCATCACAGAGAGGGAAAATATATTTAAATAAAAATGTCCGTCTCCCCGTCAGCACGCATCTTAATATGCATCTTTACTAGAAAAGGAGAAAAATCAGATTGGACCTGTCCCAGCCCTTAGGGGTTGGGACAGGTCTCCAGCTTTAGAGTCTGGAAGAAACTTCTGCTATCAGGAGGGGGGTGCCTGGCAATTCTGTGCAGAAGTAGACAAGAGAGAAGAGGTGTTCATTCACCAGCTCTAAAAACTTAACCCTTTCTCTTAGTTACTTGTGACTTTTAAACTGTTTGATTGAATTACATTTTTTGTATGTAAGATAAACTTTGAATAAAAATTCGGCCTTACCATTCGTAAGGGACTGACACCAAACCAAAGGTTCTGGTTCTTTAAAAAAATTTAAACCCTCTTTTCCTGTCCATCCATCGTGAGATACAGAAGTGACGACTGAATCTACCAAAGAGACTTAAGGTAAGTGTCTTTGGGTGAAGACTTTTGCAGTGTTTGTCAAAATGATGAGATGGTGTCAAAATAGGTAGAGAGAAGGTATAGACGATATACTTACTCGCTTGATAAGGGTTGAGAGAAGTTATAGCCTACCGCAGGGGACCTAGAGCGCAAGCTGTAAAACACCCTCGACAAAACCTATAACTTAATTTTGAAAGTGAAAGTGAAAGCCTGTTGGAGCTGGACAACATACTACCTTTTGGATTATTGTCAAGACTGCAACCGTCTGTCCTCTCTCTCTCACTCACTCACTCGCTCTTTCTCCAAATAGTTTACTTCGATGAGAATACTGAAAGGAATCTTAACGTGACTTGTTTTTATTTCATTTTTAATATTCTGTCACTTCCAAACACGAATGAGCTGTCTTTGCTGTTTTTATGTTTTATGTAGAATCTGCCGTTTCGGTGTCATATCGGCAACACTGTTAAGTCATAGCTACACTAAATGCACGATTGTCTAACTTTGAGTGTGTATGTGTGTGTGTGTGAAAAAAAAAAAGGTCCCCACGGGGTTGATTTTCACTACTTTGTGTGTGACCTAGTGGTCATAGGGGGTATTGCGATGTGTGTCGTTGCACGGTGGGGACCGTTTCCTGACAAAGTGTGTATATCCAATAAACTTCATATTTCAGAGATATTATTACAGTTTGAACACTTTAATGTAATCAGACTTTTATGCTATCAATTAAGTTTTCATAAAATCCATGACTGAACCCATTTAATCAATGAACTTCCTTTCAAAACAGTTTTATTCTTAACCTTTTAAGCCTGTTTCGAAAAAAAAGTCTCTTTTTATCAAACTTAAACTTAATTATCTCCACAACCACAACGTTTATGAACTTAAAAAAAGTTACTGTAAATTAAAGTAATGTGTTAAGTGTAAGAACTCCGTGAACTTGCTGCGGCGACCGTAACGTTTCACTAAACTCATGATAAGTACCCCTTACAAAGTCAGATTTCACTAACAAACACATTCACGTGACCGGAAGGCTTGTGGGAGTCTAACAAAGCAATACTAATAATTAGTTATAAGTTAGCCAGTCCTCTGACGTTTAATACAAACCAAGACTGTAAATTAGCTGGTTTTCTGATGTTAAAACAAACCATGGCTATAAGTTAGCTGGTGTTCTGATATCAACACAGACCATAGCTATATGTTAGCTGGTATTCTGATATTAACACAGGCCATAGCTGTAAATTAGCTGGTGTTCTGATATCATATAAACTATAGAGCTGTATGTTAGCCAGTGTTCTGATACTTATACAAACTGAGAATATAGTTAGCTGTTGTTCTGATATTTATACAAACCAAGGCTATAAGTCAGCAGCTGTTTTGATAGTCATACAAACTGAGGCCATGTAAAAGCAGGCTTGTTAGCCGCAGTTCTGATATTTAAACAAAAATCCATCTCAAAGTCACGTTCAATACAAACCAAGACTGTAAGTTAGCTGGTTTTCTGATATTAAAACAAACCATGGCTATAAGATAGCTGGTGTTCTGATATTAACGCAGACCATGGCTATATGTTAGCTGGTGTTCTGATATTAACACAGACCATAGCTATATGATAGCTGGTGTTCTGATATTAACACAGACCATGGCTATAAGTTAGCTGGTAGTGGAGTCATAGTGCCAGCTTGTGCAAATATTTGAGGATAACCTGATAATCTGTTGCTGTATGTAATTGTGTTCTGTTTCTTTGAACAGTGCTACGACTTTGAATCAGTTTTAATACAGCTGTACTAACCTAGCCTGTTCAGAATTTATTCAACTGCCTTTGGAACTATACCAGTTCAAGTAGTCATGTTCACTACTTATATGACCTATAACTTGTAGTAATAACTACAACTTCATACAATTGTCATAATTGTTGTGTGTATGCAAATTTGATTCATTCAAATGTCTTACTTTTTGTGTGACGTAAGCACACATTTAAGCGGTCACGGAGTTTCAGCTTTTTGCTGTCAGTAGGAACATGCGTTATGAAATGTAAAAATAATATTAATTATAAATGCGAGCATTCAATACTAAACTATTAATACAGCACATTACGATAGTCAACTTACTATGCTTTTTGTGTAGTTTGTAGCATCAGCACAATTTATTAATTTAGAATTAAGGATATTAAAAACATATTTTTGAATAGGGATTGGAAAGATAAATATAATAACTACACACTATTTAGCAGTAGTAAAGCATGAGTAAACACTTCATTCATTATTCATAAAGCATCGTTCCAACACTTATTATTAACTCATTAGTATGCAATTCGTAAACCGTTATAAATGTTTAATTCTTGATTGATAAGCTTGACTATTATGCATGCCATGATTGGGTTTTCATACTTTATAAATGATGGATTCCCCTCATTTAATTTAGAATCAAGGATATTAAAAACATATTAACATACATTTTCTTTTGAAGCACTGATGTTTTCGTAACACATGAATTAGGCAATGCAATGATAATATTTCTGCACTGACTCAAAGAAGTGAAGTATGAACACACCTTTCCTGACATTTGCGGTCCCCATTGGACCTATCCTATCCCCAAACCGCCGTGTCACGGAGTTTCAATTGCTCACTGTCAGTAGGAACATGCATTATGAAATGTAAAAATAATATGAATTATAAACGCAAACATTCAATACTAAACTATTAATACAGCACACTATGTTGGTCAACTTACTGTGCTTTTTTGTGTAGTTTGGAGCATCAACACAACTTTGGAAAATGTATTTAGAATTAAGGATATTAAAAACATATTAACATATTTTTTATTTTGAAGCACTGATGTTTTCGTGACACATGAATTAAGCAGTGCAATGATAATATTTCTGCACTGACTCAAAGAAGTGAGGGATGAACACACCTTTTATTGACATTTGCGGTCCCCATTGGACCTATCCTATCCCCAAACCGCCGTGTCACGGAGTTTCAATTGCTCACTGTCAGTAGGAAAATGCGTTCTATAATGTAAAAATAATATGAATTATAAACACGAGCATTCAATAATAAACTATTAATTCAACACACTATGATAGTCAATTTAACTATGCTTTTTGTATAGTTTGGAGCATCAGCACAATTTATTAATTTAGAATAAAGGATATTAAAAACATATTAACATATTTTTGAATATGGATTGGAAAGATAAATATAATAACTACACACTATTTAGCAGTAGTAAAGCATGAGTAAACACTTCATTCATTATTCATAAAGCATCGTTCCAACACTTATTATTAACTCATTAGTATGCAATTCGTAAACAGTTATAAATGTTTCATTCTTGATTAATAAGCTTGACTATTATGCGTGTCATGATTGGGTTTTCATACTTTATAAATGATGGATTCCCCATTTGTAAATTAAGTAATATATATTGCAAACCAATGAAGTAATATATATATTGAAAACCAATTATTAAGGACTTATAGATGATGCACATGTGCTTTATAAACGTGTTTTAATACTGCAATTCATTATTAATTCAGGTAGTTAATAGTTGTTATTTAAGTATTAAATGTGTTCTCTGACCTCATATAAAGTGAGGACTATCTATGCTTTACAACGCATTAATAAGTGATATTGAAAGGCCAGCAGTGCCTCAAAGCAGAACAAAAGTTCACAACATATCATGTGTTCAACGTCTGTTTCCACCCCCCACAAGTGGCCAAACATATAATTCATTGCAGTTTTTCCATCTTTTACAAGCCAGAACTTATTATTATGCCTATTCTTTTGGAAAATAGTTTCACTAACTACCAAAAACTTTCTTTGTAGGTTTCAACAACCAGTCCAATTACAACTCACAAGAAGGAGCGGGTGGTGTCAACAACAACAACCAGGGCTTTGGCACCAACCAGTACCACAACCCAGTGGGCTACGGTCGGGAGGACGGCAGCATGAACTACCAGTACAGATAAACTCTAACCGCTCCGCCTGTGAATCATCGGCACCAAGCACTCCGCAGCGGTTTCTTCAGAGCCTTCTCCAAAGAAAGCGACTGCCTGTGCTCTCTGCCTTTTCCGTGTTTGCTTCTTCTTTGCTTTTGAGTTTCTATGTGGGCACAAACGGAGTTGTCTGGACTTTTTAAGAGTGGGAGATGGGTTTCGGCTGAATTTAGTGGTCTGTTTCAGTGGTCTGGTCAGTGCTTACTCTTGTGTTTTTAGGTTATTTTTATTTTTTAATCTATGCTACCAGTCATCTTCATCACTAAATAAGGAAAGCTAATTCCACAAGTTACTCACTGTCTCTGACTTGGTTTCCTTTTTATTATCAAGAGTTGTGTTGCGCAGGCCGTTTTCTTTTCTCCTGTAAAACTAGTAAAATCTTTGCAGTTTTTAAAACTACAAAGCTTGTATTTCTTTTTTTGTAATGATTCAATAGACTCCAAATAGCTTGTTCTTTTTCTGCATCGCTCGTATTTTCGGCTTATTTTGTAATTTACCTATTGTGATGTAGTTATTTTATTGTTTTTTGGAGTTTACCGGAAAATACACTTACATTCTGATGTTAATTTCACATTTCTGCTCAATGTAGCTTTTTCATTGGGTTGGATTTGTTCCTGTTAATGTATAACAATGTGTTTGTATTAATAAATGTTTTTTATTTTGAACAGAGGTCTTTAAAGTTTTTACTTAAAGTATCTATTTTTATCAAGTTGGAAATGAATTATGAATGACTAGATTAAGTATGAATTACTTGACTATTCAGGGCTCAACAGCTAGAGTTTTCACAACCTGGCAACCAGAAATGGCGGAGAACAGGTTTTTATTAAAACAGACTTTAGGGGCCCCAATGAAGTCTATCATTATTTTATTAATTAGATATAGTGTGTGTGTGTGTGTGTGTGTGTGTGTGTGTGTGTGTGTGTGTGTATATATATACCACACAATAAATGTAATATTAATTAAAACTTTTTTTTTCATAATATCCATGTTTCTGAAAGTAAAAAAAGAAGTGAGGTATAAAGATTGCCATAAATGCTAAAAATAAATAAATCAGTCAACCAAAGAGGTTTTTTTTTGTCAAAGGGTTCACTAGGACAGTGGTTCTCAATCTTTTTCTAGTGATGTACCCCAAGTACCCCGTCACCAGTGCAAAACATTTTTGGTAGAAAAAATGTTTTTCCCCATAGTAGATTTTAGTTTAGTTTAGTAGATTAGTTCTTTTTTACTACGGTTGGTGTGTATGATTGCAGGTCCTCCAGGACATGGGCCTGCCCACAGGAGTGGAACTAAAGGCCGCCGAGACGATAAAACTAGAGGGTCCCTGTGGAGGAGTTGAATAATACCCATTGAAGCCCCCGCTGCTGCCACAGGAGCCGCCAATGCCGACGCCCTGGCTGCTCTGGAGAGGCTCTTCCCAGAGGGCTCCATGGCCGAGGTCGCTAAAAAGAAAAAAGGAGCACCCATGGTGAGAATAAACTCTGCTGGCTCCAGTCAGTCAGGGGAAAGTTTAAATTATTTGAATGGGATCTTGTGTTGTTACGGTATGATGCAGTAGGGGAAAGTAAAGGATATGATTGTATTTAGTATAAAACATAGATATGAGAAGGCGAAAAGATGGTGGAGTGAGCAGTCACGTAGTTTTGAGCTCTCTCAACTCGGCGACGATAAACCCTCAAAAATCATAATTTAAATAAATAAATCCAATATAATATAGAAGGGAATAAATAAAGAGGTCGGCTATACAAAGAAAAGAGAGAAGACATCATAGCGAGTGCACAAGTGAGTGAGACGAGTGCTTCCCTAAGGGAAAGTCGGCTTTCGGACAGCTTCACAAAGTGCTTGGGATGGATCCCCTCCCTTCAAAGATGCCCAAGAAACCCTGTAGCGAGACTCCTATTGATTACACAGGTAAACCGGACTGGCTCACCTGTGAGACTCAAACAATCCTGATTGTTGGGTATTTAGTTAGGAGGCTCGTGGTGGATCTGAGTCCAAGGCTCTACTTTCCACCACAGATCGCCACTACAAACCTCAGACCAGACCTCGTGCTCTGGTCCTCCTCAACCAAGAAGGTGTACATCGTGGAGCTGACTGTGCCCTGGGAGGACGCTGTAAAGGAGGCCTACGAATGAAAGAGCCTTAAGTATGCTGAGCTGGCAGCTGATGCTGAGCAACGTGGCTGGAAAGCCAAAGTTTGCCCAGTGGAAGTCGGCTGCAGAGGCTTCGTGGGTAAAACAACTACCAGGCTACTTAAGGATTTGGGAATTCGAGGCCAAGCCCAACGCCAAGCCATCAAAGCCCTCTCGAGCGCTGCTGAATGGGCAAGCTGGTGGCTGTGGGTGAAGAGGAGAGACGCCACCTGGGCCCCAAAATAGCATCTGTGGCGCAGAGGGGGGCACATCTGGGATGCCAGGTGTAGCCGATGAGCCCTCTGGAGGTGTTGTGGGCCTATCATCGAAACACGATGGAAGGAGGGTGCCCACCTGATGACTCCAATGAGGCTTTAACCCTTTTGTCCCACAGACAGTACCACGACGCTTACCCGGAAACACCTTGCATGTCTGCGTCAACCCACTTTACATCTCAGGAGTGCAAATCAACCAGGGATTGTAAAATCTAGTCCTAAAAACAGAACTTTAGACACTGTTCTTATGGCATCTTCCCAGAGGGCTCCATGGCCGAGGTCGCTAAAAAGAAAAAAGGAGCACCCATGGTGAGAATAAACTCTGCTGGCTCCAGTCAGATTGTAAAACTAGAGATAGATAAACATCTAACAGAGGAGATGGAGCGGAAGATTCTGTTCTGTAAGCAAAATTATTATGAGATAGGCCCGAGAGCCACTAAATTATTGGCGAGACGGACCTGTAAGCAACTCGTGACTAGTCAAATCCATAAAATTAGAGACCCTCTTACGAATCAATTGATAACAGAGCCGGAGGATATAGAAAGAATATTCCAGAGATATTATGAGGAGTTATATACACAGCGAAAATCTGCACAAAGAGAGGAGATTAAGTCCTTTTTAAACACACTAGACCTACCAAAGATAGAACAGACACAGAATGATACCCTAACAAGGGATATTTCAATAGAGGAGGTAGTGGAGGCAATAAACAGATTAAAAAATGGGAAATCTCCGGGGAGTGATGGATACCCGGCGGAATGGTATAAAACATTCAAAGACGAACTGTCTCCGCTGTTAGTTAAATCGTTTAATTGGACATTACAAAAAGGCAAATTACCATCATCATGGACAGAAGCAATAATAACGGTCATACCTAAACCGGGGAAAGATAGGGAATTATGTGGAAATAATCGACCAATATCGATGGTGGGCGGAGAAGGGCATTACGGCATGGTGCACACTGGTGGAAAAAGGGAGGATAAGGAGTTTTCAAGACTTGAAAACAAAATATGACCTGGATTGGCGGGAATTTTACAAATATTTACAGGTACGGGATTATTATGGGAAACGGATTGAACAGGAGCTCTCTCTAGAAGTGAACAAGGTGGTGCAAGTAATGATTGATGCATATAAAGGGAACCGGGTTAGAACTATAACTACATTATATAAGGCATTGATGGATGACAAAAACGCAACAGGGTACATAAAAGAAAAATGGGAAAGAGAATTTGACATGAAAATATCTGAAGATGAATGGGATAAGATGTGGGAAAACATAAAACAACAACCTGTTTGCGAGCTTGGAGAGAGTTTTCCTGGAAAAATCTGATACAGTTCTTTATCACACCTAAAATATCAAATAATTATTCTGAAACAAGAAAGTCATCTTGGAGAAATTGTGGGTCATCTGAAGCCAACCATGCACATATATTCTGGAATTGTCACAAAATAATAGGGTTTTGGGCAATGGTCCATAGGATAACACAAGATATTCTGGGATACGAATTCCAAATGAACAATAAGCTGATGTATCTGTGTATGTACACAGACAATGAGGTACATGATGGGGACTTGTATCTATTCAAGATACTCATGGTTGCAGGTAAAAAGGCCATTACAAGAAAATGGGGGACGGAAGATCTACCCACTCAGACCCATTGGGTGGACACAGTGGGGGAAATAAATATGATATGATATGATATGAACTTTATTCGTCAGCTGGTGCTGAAATTTGTCTTGCGACCCAGCAGCCGTTGCATTTTTAAACAGAAAACATGAATTACACACATTGACATGACACATTGAAACACAACAAATTTACATACATGGGTACAGATAGTCGAGAGCACATTGTCCACCACTCCGCCTATCTCCGGTTTAGCATCAAAGTCGATTGATGGACAAAAGACTTTTTTAGTCTAACCTTCTTGAAAAGTGGTACCTCGTATCTCCTTCCTGAGGGCAATAACCTGTATTCACTATACAAAACATGATTAGTGTTTGAGGTGATGTTTTTTGCCAACCTCAGCATGCTGTTGTCATACGTGGAAGCATACAGCTCCTGAAGTGGTTGTCCAACAATCTTTGAACAAATGTTTAGTTGTTGTAACATTTGTGACTTTAGGGCTACAGACAGACATCCATACCAGGTGGTACTGCAGTACTGAAGAACACTCATAATGACAGAAGTGAAAAACAAAAGAAGAATCCTTCTACTGGCACCAAAAGATCTTAAACGGCGAAGGAAATAGATTCTTTGCTTTGTTTTCTTACACACGGATTCGATCTGATCTTTCCATGAAAGAAGATGGTCTATTGCTACTCCTAGGTATGTGTATGAACATACCTGATCGATCTGTTCACTATGAATAGTAATAGGAGATTTGCATATCTCCAGTGGTGTACCAAAAACAATCTCTTCTGTCTTTTTTGTGTTTATGATGAGAGCGTTGTTATCACTCCATTCAACCACCTTATTTACTCTCTGCTGGTGCAGTCCAGGGTCACTGAAACTATTTAAGAGAGAAATTAAAACTGTGTCGTCAGAGTACTTTAGAATGTACTGATCTGGTCTTTTGCTCCTACCCTCAGACAGACATTCTTCAGTACGACAACTGTCAGTATAAAGAGTGAAGAGTACAGCTGAGCTTACACAACCCTGTGGAGCGCCAACATTTGTAGTTAATGCTGAGGAAAGGGTTCTGTTCACCTTTACTCTCTGTACTCTGTTGGTTAAGAAACATGCATACCAGTGAATCAAATATGGATTCAGTTCTAACTGGACCATCTTTGACACCAATATATCAGACTGTATCGTGTTGAAGGCTGAAGAAAAGTCCAAGAACAACACCCTTGCATAGTTGTCCTTAGACTGATCTAGATGTTTTGTAATCAGGTGGAACAGTGTGGCGACCGCATCCTCTGTACCGCAGCCCTTTTTATAAGCAAACTGACAGGGGTCAAGTTTCTCTTTGGTTAAACTAACAAGATATTGTAGCAGTATTATTTCAAGTGATTTCATGATCACTGAACTGAGGGCTATGGGTCTATAATCCTTATGCTCTTTTGGACATCGGATTTTTGGTAGTGGTTTTATGTAGGAGGTTTTCCAAGACAGAGGGATTGTGTGTGTGTGTGTCTACAGAGGTTTGGAATATAGGTTGCCACACTGGAGCCAGCTCAGATGCAAAGTTCTTGAGGAGGAAAGCACTGCACTCATCTGGCCCATTAGCTTTCCCTGTATTGGTACACCGAAACACCCTTCTCACATCCTCTTCAGTGATGGTAATTCTGTCTGAGGGGGCAGGTATTACAGCCTTAAGTATCTCAGTGCACTTTGAGGAATTATCTAATGATTCAAATCTAGCAAAGAATGTGTTTAGGTCATTGCTTAAGGCACCTTCATTTTCTGTCAAAATAGGTTTGGATGGGGATGACATTCCTGTCATAGATTTCATTGTGTCCCATGTCTTTTTGTGATTATTAGAATTGAATGCGTCTTCCAAACGCTGTCTATGTGCCGATTTTGCTTGTTTAATTCTGTTTTTTAGCTTTTTCTCTGCCAATTTTAGTGCTCCAAAGTCTTTATTTATGAAGGCTGTTTTCCTCTCATGTATTATTTCTTGTATATCTTTGGTCACATAGGATTTATTATTAGGATAGATTTTTATCTCCTTTGTGGGAACAACAAGCTCTACACAAAAATTAATATTATCATTTGTGACTGTGGTAATTTCATCCAACGAGCCGTAACTAAAAGTGTCCCAATCTGTCAAGTCAAGGCATGCTTTTAGTTGTTCCTTGCTTTCATTTGTCCATGTCCTCACTACTTTCTTCACAGGCGTTCCTCTTTTTAGTTTTGATTTATAGACTGGAGTAATGCACACAATATTATGATCAGAGGTCGATATAGGTGGCCCAACCCTGGCTACATATGCATTTTTAATGTTTATATAGCACTTGTCCAATATATTATTTTTTCTGGTGGTATCCTGGACGTATTGTTCAAATCCCGGCAGCACATTGTCTAGAAAACACTGGTTCAGATCTCTGAGGACAACTGCTGGTGCTTCTGGGTACTGCAGTTGCAGTTCATGTACACAGTCAGCGATGGTCCTAGCTGCCTGTGCAGCTCTTCCCGGCCCTTTCGGGGGGACATAAACAGCAAACAGTAAGATGCACCCAAACTCGCGGGGCGAGTAGAATGGTCTTAGAGTCATGCCCAGGATCTCTACATTGGGATCGTCAAATATCCTCGTTTTTATTGAGTAGGCACGACACCAGAGATCATTGATGTACACACATACACCACCGTAGCCACTCCCCCCTCCCCTGTCCATTCGCACCAGAGTGAATCCAGGGACTTCATAGAGTGAGTCTGGCTTTGATGGCTTTAACCAGCTTTCCGTGAAAACAAACAGTGATGCCTCACGGAAATCATGACTGTACCTTGCGTATGTCCGTACCGTGGCGATTTTCCTCACGCCGGCTGTTTGTGTTGCTGTTGAGTTGAGCCTGAGGTTCAACTGACCCACATCGTCCACGGGAGCTGATAGTCCACAGCAGGATAAGCAGAACGGTTTTCAAGGCTCTCATCCTACACATTCCCGTGCATGTAAGGACTTGACATGAACATTAAAATTAAACCGAGACAAAACACGAAACAAAACACGAAACATTAAGGCATACACGGCTGACTGGGTCGCAGTGCAGCCGCCGAGCAGCGCACCACGTTTGCATCAAGTTTTTCCTCATTAAACATTATGGAAAGACTGACACACAGGCTACGGCTGACAGGATCACGGATGGACAGTAAATGGAGAAAGTGGACTCTACGGCAGTTGACACAGACTTGATATGAAGCAGGTTTTTCATTTTTTGTTTTTCATTCTGGTTGTCGATGTTGTTGATGATTTGTATTGGTGTACTTATTGTTGAATAAAAAGAAAATGGTAAAAAAAAAAACATAGATGTGATATCAATAATGAAGTCTATTATTATTTTAGTAATTAGATATAGTGTGTGTATATATACCGCACAATAAATGTAATATTGATTAAAAATTTTTTTTCATAATATCCATGTTTCTGAAAGTAAAAAAAGAAGTGAGGTATAGAGATTGCCATAAATGCTAAAAATAAATAAATCAGTCAACCAAAGAGGTTTTTTTTTGTCAAATGGTTCACTAGGACAGTGGTTCTCAACCTTTTTCTTGTGATGTACCCCAAGTACCCCGTCACCAGTGCAAAGCATTTTTGGTCGAAAAAAAGAGCGCTGTGCCAACAGTGTCTGATTTAATATGGAAAATATCCAATTCTGTTGAACTTTTTTGATCAACTAACTCAATTCATTTGTTTTTTTTAGAGGATTTTTGAATGGATGCTAATTTTAAATATATATTTTAATTTCATGTACCCCCATTTGAGAACCTCTGCACTAGAATATATAATTATTTAACGAGCTAGGCTTTACAGGGTTAAATTACAGTCATCACAGAGAGGGAAAATATATTTAAATAAAATGTCCGTCTCCCCGTCAGCACGCATCTTAATATGCATCTTTACTAGAAAAGGAGAAAAATCAGATTGGACCTGTCCCAGCCCTTAGGGGTTGGGACAGGTCTCCAGCTTTAGAGTCTGGAAGAAACTTCTGCTATCAGGAGGGGGGTGCCTGGCAATTCTGTGCAGAAGTAGACAAGAGAGAAGAGGTGTTCATTCACCAGCTCTAAAAACTTAACCCTTTCTCTTAGTTACTTGTGACTTTTAAACTGTTTAATTGAATTGAATTTTTTGTATGTAAGATAAACTTTGAATAAAAACTCGGCCTTACCATTCGTAAGGGACTGACACCAAACCAAAGGTTCTGGTTCTTTAAAACAATTTAAACCCTCTTTCCCTGTCCATCCATCGTGAGATACAGAGGTGACGACTGAATCTACCAAAGAGACTTAAGGTAAGTGTCTTTGGGTGAAGACTTTTGCAGTGTTTGTCATAATGATGAGATGGTGTCAAAATAGGTAGAGAGAAGGTATAGACGATATACTTACTCGCTTGATAAGGGTTGAGAGAAGTTACAGCCTACCGCAGGGGACCTAGATCGCAAGCTGTAAAACACCCTCGACAAAACCTATAACTTAATTTGAAAATAACACAAAAACCTAACGCTTTAGCACGGGGTGAGATAAAAGACCGAAGGCGTTATGCCAATATCGGATGAGGATTGTTATTTCCTCCGGGATCACTAGGATAATTAGCCGACGGAGTGCCACCGAGTTAGGTGCGAGGTCTTGCCTTTCCTACTCTCCCCCCTACCCTCCTCTTTCCCTTGCGCGACCACCGTTCACGCTACAGGATGAACCCAACCGCCTGGACATATAGAACCAGAGCTGATTTATTGTGGATTGCCTCCATGTGTCGGACCGGCCACGGGGATTTGTTTCCATTTGTTTGGATCACGATTAAGTGAAAGCCTGTTGGAGCTGGACAACATACTGCCTTTTGGATTATTGTCAAGACTGCAACCGCCTGTCCTCTCTCTCTCACTCACTCACTCGCTCTTTCTCCAAATAGTTTACTTCGATGAGAATACTGAAAGGAATCTTAACGTGACTTGTTTTTATTTCATTTTTAATATTCTGTCACTTCCAAACACGAATGAGCTGTCTTTGCTGTTTTTATGTTTTATGTAGAATCTGCCGTTTCGGTGTCATATCGGCAACACTGTTAAGTCATAGCTACACTGAATGCACGATTGTCTAACTTTGAGTGTGTATGTGTGTGTGTGAAAAAAAAAAAGGTCCCCACAGGGTTGATTTTCACTATTTTGTGTGTGACCTAGTGGTCATAGGGGGTATTGCGATGTGTGTCGTTGCACGGTGGGGACCGTTTCCTGACAAAGTGTGTATATCCAATAAACTTCATATTTCAGAGATATTATTACAGTTTGAACACTTTAATGTAATCAGACTTTTATGCTATCAATTAAGTTTTCATAAAATCCATGACTGAACCCATTTAATTTAATGAACTTCCTTTCAAAACAGTTTTATTCTTAACCTTTTAAGCCTGTTTCGAAAAAAAAAGTCTCTTTTTATCAAACTTAAACTTAATTATCTCCACAACCACAACGTTTATGAACTTAAAAAAAGTAAATTAAAGTAATGTGTTAAGTGTAAGAACTCCGTGAACTTGCTGCGGCGACCATAACGTTTCACTAAACTCGTGATAAGTACCCCTTACAAAGTCAGATTTCACGAACAAACACATCCACGTGACCGGAAGGCTTGTGGGAGTCTAACAAAGCAATACTAATAATTAGTTATAAGTTAGCCAGTCCTCTGACGTTTAATACAAACCAAGACTGTAAATTAGCTGGTTTTCTGATGTTAACACAGACCATAGCTATAAGATAGCTGGTGTTCTGATATTAACACAGACCATGGCTATAAGTTAGCTGGTAGTGGAGTCATAGTGCCAGCTTGTGCAAATATTTGAGGATAACCTGATAATCTGTTGCTGTATGTAATTGTGTTCTGTTTCTTTGAACAGTGCTACGACTTTGAATCAGTTTTAATACAACTGTACTAAGCTAGCCTATTCAGAATTTATTCAACTGCCTTTGGAACTATACCAGTTCAAGTAGTCATGTTCACTACTTATATGACCTATAACTTGTAGTAATAACTACAACTTCATACAATTGTCATAATTGTTGTGTGTATGCAAATTTGATTCATTCAAATGTCTTACTTTTTGTGTGACGTAAGCACACATTTAAGCGGTCACGGAGTTTCAGCTGTCAGTAGGAACATGCGTTATGAAATGTAAAAATAATATTAATTATAAATGCGAGCATTCATCCATCCATCCATCCATTATCAGCCGCTTATCCGGGGTCGGGTCGCGGTGGCAGCAGGTTCAGCAGGCCGACCCAGGCTTCCCTCTCACCCGCAACACTTTCCAGCTCATTCTGGGGGATCCCGAGGCGTTCCAAGGCCAGCCGGGAGATATAATCCCTCCAGCGTGTCCTCGGTCTTCCCCGGGGTCTCCTACCAGTTGGACGTGCCTGGAAAACCTCTAATGGGAGGTCAGACATCCCCACTTTATTTTATGTTATGGTGATAAAGTCAGACTCACTCGCCCCGGGGTAGGAGACCCCGGGGCGAGCATTCAATACTAAACTATTAATACAGCACACTACGATAGTCAACTTACTATGCTTTTTGTGTAGTTTGTAGCATCAGCACAATTTATTAATTTAGAATTAAGGATATTAAAAACATATTAACATATTTTTGAATATGGATTGGAAAGATAAATATAATAACTACACACTATTTAGCAGTAGTAAAGCATGAGTAAACACTAAATTCATTATTCATAAAGCATCGTTCCAACACTTATTAGTAACTCATTAGTATGCAATTCGTAAACCGTTATAAATGTTTAATTCTTGATTGATAAGCTTGACTATTATGCATGTCATGATTGGGTTTTCATACTTTATAAATGATGGATTCCCCTCATTTAATTTAGAATTAAGGATATTAAAAACATATTAACATACATTTTCTTTTGAAGCACTGATGTTTTCGTGACACATGAATTAGGCAATGCAATGATAATATTTCTGCACTGACTCAAAGAAGTGAAGTATGAACACACCTTTCCTGACATTTGCGGTCCCCATTGGACCTATCCTATCCCCAAACCGCCGTGTCACGGAGTTTCAATTGCTCACTGTCAGTAGGAACATGCAGTATGAAATGTAAAAATAATATGAATTATAAACGCAAACATTCAATAATAAACTATTAATACAGCACACTATGTTGGTCAACTTACTGTGCTTTTTGTGTAGTTTGGAGCATCAACACAACTTTGTAAAATGTATTTAGAATTAAGGATATTAAAAACATATTAACATATTTTTTCTTTTGAAGCACTGATGTTTTCGTGACACACGAATTAAGCAGTGCAATGATAATATTTCTGCACTGACTCAAAGAAGTGAGGGATGAACACACCTTTTATTGACATTTGCGGTCCCCATTGGACCTATCCTATCCCCAAACCGCCGTGTCACGGAGTTTCAATTGCTCACTGTCAGTAGGAAAATGCGTTCTATAATGTAAAAATAATATGAATTATAAACACGAGCATTCAATACTAAACTATTAATTCAACACACTATGATAGTCAATTTAACTATGCTTTTTGTATAGTTTGGAGCATCAGCACAATTTATTAATTTAGAATTAAGGATATTAAAAACATATTAACATATTTTTGAATATGGATTGGAAAGATACATATAATAACTACACACTATTTAGCAGTAGTAAAGCATGAGTAAACACTTCATTCATTATTCATAAAGCATCGTTCCAACACTTATTATTAACTCATTAGTATGCAATTCGTAAACAGTTATAAATGTTTCATTCTTGATTAATAAGCTTGACTATTATGCGTGTCATGATTGGGTTTTCATACTTTATAAATGATGGATTCCCCATTTGTAAATTAAGTCATATATATTGCAAACCAATGAAGTAATATATATATTGAAAACCAATTATTAAGGACTTATAGATGATGCACATGTGCTTTATAAACGTGTTTTACTACTGCAATTCATTATTAATTCAGGTAGTTAATAGTTATTAAATAGTGATATTGAAAGGCCAGCAGTGCCTCAAAGCAGAACAAAAGTTCACAACATATCATGTGTTCAACGTCTGTTTCCACCGCCCACAAGTGGCCAAACATATAATTCATTGCAGTTTTTCCATCTTTTACAAGCCAGAACTTATTATTATGCCTATTCTTTTGGAAAATGGTTTTACTAACTACCAAAAACTTTCTTTGTAGGTTTCAACAACCAGTCCAATTACAACTCACAAGAAGGAGCAGGTGGTGTCAACAACAACAACCAGGGCTTTGGCACCAACCAGTACCACAACCCAGTGGGCTACGGTCGGGAGGACGGCAGCATGAACTACCAGTACAGATAAACTCTAACCGCTCCGCCTGTGAATCATCGGCACCAAGCACTCCGCAGCGGTTTCTTCAGAGCCTTCTCCAAAGAAAGCGACTGCCTGTGCTCTCTGCCTTTTCCGTGTTTGCTTCTTCTTTGCTTTTGAGTTTCTATGTGGGCACAAACGGAGTTGTCTGGACTTTTGGGCGGAGATGGGTTCCGGCTGAATTTAGTGGTCTGTTTCAGTGGTCTGGTCAGTGCTTAGTCTTGTGTTTTTAGGTTATTTTTATTTTTTAATCTATGCTACCAGTCATCTTCATCACTAAATAAGGAAAGCTAATTCCACAAGTTACTCACTGTCTCTGACTTGGATTCCTTTTTATTATCAAGAGTTGTGTTGCGCAGGCCGTTTTCTTTTCTCCTGTAAAACTAGTAAAATCTTTGCAGTTTTTAAAACTCCAAAGCTTGTATTTCTTTTTTGTAATGATTCAATTTACTCCAAATAGCTTGTTCTTTTTCTGCATCGCTTGTATTTTCGGCTCATTTTGTAATTTACCTAATGTGATGTAGTTATTTTAATGTTTTTTGGAGTTTACCGGAAAAAACCCTTACATTCTGATGTTAATTTCACATTTCTGCTCAATGTAGCTTTTTCATTGGGTTGGATTTGTTCCTGTTAATGTATAACAAAGTGTTTATGTTAATAAATGATTTTTATTTTGAACAGAGGTCTTTAAAGTTTTTACTTAAAGTATCTATTTATATCAAGTTGGAAATGAATTATGAATGACTAGATTAAGTATGAATTACTTGACTATTCAGGGCTCAACAGCTAGAGTTTTCACAACCTGGCAACCGGAAATGGCGGAGAACAGGTTTTTATTAAAACAGACTTTAGGGGCCCCATATAGTTGTGATGGGCCGCTGTTAAAGTAGGGAAGACTTCCTTTTCAAAAGGTTCATATTCAGAAATTAAATGAATCAAACGAGTGTGGTGTCTGAGCTTTGTTTAGGGTATTACCTGTGAAATTTCATTAATTAATAATGCATTTAATTTATGTAACGCTTTTCATAATACTCAGTCACTTTACACATTTAAAATAACCTAAAAGCTATGCAATAAAACATAAAATAATAGAACATATAAGAACATAGAACAGTCATACATTAAAAGCAGTTCTGAAGAATTAACTATTGTTATATAGTTTAAATATAAAACATTAGAGACGCTTATTTAATTATATAATAGCATACAATTCATATTAAAGAAACTACTAAAAGCGCACCAGAAAAACAAATGAACTACAGTCTTTACGGTACTCCATTCCCACCTTTTTGAAGTCTCGTTACTCTAATACATTCGGCCTTGGGTAACGTGACGTCACATCCGGTGACGGTCTCTTTAGGGCTTCGCAAGGCTCCAGCATGGCGGATACCGGTGTGGTGGAGACGCTCCTACGGCGGATTGAGACGGCGGACGACGGCGTGGACAGCCTGGAGGCGGCCAGCAGCCTCGGGGTGGACCACCAGGTCCTCGTCGGGGCCGTGAAGAGCCTGCAGGCCCTCGGCGACGTGAGTTTTTACGGGTCTGGAGCGGCGGCGGAAGTCCAACCGTTGGCGTCAACATTAGGCAGTTAGCGCGACTGACGCAATAACGTCGAAGTTAAAGAGACTTTAATTGTCCGGTTTAATGCGCTCAGCATTGTGTGACATGTAGTGAATTAAAACACCATTAATTTATCCAGTTGGCAGTTATAATATCGACACTTGTCTGTTCCCCGCTCCGCCAGTTGATATCGGCCGAGCTGCGCTCCTCGAAGCACTGGGAGCTGTCGGGGGAAGGCACGGAGATAGCCGAGCAGGGCAGCCACGAAGCTCGGGTGTTCGGCTCCATCCCGCCGGAGGGTCTGGCGCAGAACGAGCTCATGGTGAGTGAGTGAGTGAGTGAGTGAGTGTGTGTGTGTGTGTGTGTGTGTGTGTGTGTGTGTGTGTGTGTGTGTGTGTGTGTGTGTGTGTGTGAGTGAGAGAGAGAGAGTCACATGTGGACAGTTTATTTTTCAGGTGTACACTCAGTGGGAAGCAGGAATCTAAGTGTTATGTGAGGGGAATGCTATAAAATGTTTGTCATAGTAAACTAAGTATTTTGGGACTTTGGACATTTAAAGATTTCACCTCCAGTATATTATTATTTTCCACAGTTTTCTGGTATTTTTTTTATTGAATGAATTTGAATGGCGGAAGAAGGCCACAACTGATTTTTTTAAATGTATATATTTGTGATATATAAATATATTAAAACAGAATTATTATTTTTTGGTCCGAAAGGGGACATTTATGGAAGCCTGTTTCCGCACACACACAAAAACTTTATACCTCATAATTTCCACTTTATTATCTCATAATTTTGACTTTTTAGCTCATCATTTTTTTTTTTTTTTTTTTTAGTGATGGAATTTTCAAAGATGAGCAAACCAGTCTAAAAGTCCATGCTTAGTCACAAGCTTGTACTTTCTTTTCTTTTTTTACAGTATGAGAATATTATTGGTGCATGTAAGTTACATCCAGATGGCAACGGACGGATGAGGGACACTGAATGAAAGGAAGCTTTACTGTAGACGACGATCTTTCTCTGTGTCTCAAGTTCTGTTTACTTTGTGTATTTCTTCCTGCATTTAACTTTAGGAGGGAGTCAGCTTAGGCTGTGATTAAAAGCTCTCTTACATAAACTATTTGAAGAAATATGAGGGCAAAAGCCATTCACTCTTCTTCCATAAACGCAGAGTGGACTGTTTTGATATTTCCGCTGACATTGTTTCGTACAGAAACTGTCCTTCGGGAAGATCGGCTTCAGCAAGGCCATGTCCAACAAGTGGATCCGAGTGGACAAGGCGCACGAGGGCGGCCCGAGGATCTTCAGGACGGTAGGCGGCCAGTTGATCTTCGACTCTTCGTTATGACGGGTCGTTTTGTGAGCCGTGGCTGCTGAGTAAAGTGTGTGTGTGTGTGTGTCGACACCCCTCCTCTCTCAGGTGGAGAACATAGAGGACCAGGTCAGAGATAAGCTGCTTCTGGTTCAAAAGGGGAACTCCTCTCAGCTGGAAGAGAAAGAGAAGAACGAGCTGAAGAAGAGAAAACTGCTCTCTGAGCTGTAAGTCCCCAGATCGTTGTGATGCTTTTGTCCACCAGTAGGTGGCGGTAGAAGGTTTGTGGTGGCTCACCGTTCAACCCCTCCACAAGTCGCCGTTGGGTTGAGATCCTATTATGTCTGTCCTACAGGACGGCATCTTGGCTGTGATGTGGGCATTTTTCACAGTTTTTATAGGCAAGCTATACATTCGTTCAAGAAAACATTTAGGCAAATAAATTATCAGATAAACTACATCATAATTATGTTTTTTAAGAAGACATGACCTTGCCGTTTGAATATTTATTGGCAACAAACAGATTCAAACATCAGACATTTGGAACGACTCCTCTGTACTTCTGGAGAGCAGCAAGTCAAGAACCCAAAATGTAGACTGTGCATGGGTGACTGCGTTTTGGATGTTTGTTTAAAAGCTGCTGAAATATCCTCTGGCTTGACACCAAGGGTGCTTTATCTTCAGAAAAGCAAACTGAGAAGACGAAAAAACACGTTTTCTTTTTTCGTTTAGGACGGTGAAGTCGTACTGGATCACGAAGGGCAGCTCCTTCAGCACCACCATCACCAAGCAGGAGACGGAGCTCACTCCCGAGATGATTGCCAAGTGAGTACTGTTTAGTTTTCAATTTCAAAATATCAAAACAACGTGAACATGCGTCCCGTCTGCCCTCCTCCGTCTGTCAGTGACGGATGTGCAGGGACTCGGACCGAGGACGCAGAAAATCCTCCGCCCTTAAAAAGGGGACGAGTCCAAAGACATGGACTTTGTGCTAAAGGCAGGGCTGGACAAAATGATCGTGACCCAAAGAATTGACATAACATTGGCAGCTTATAAAAAACTCTTTATTCTGTTGTAAGTGCGTCCCACCAGGCGGCCATTATTCTGTGTTTGCTAGGAGAAGAAAGTGACAGGGAGTCTCCTTCACATTTATAAAGTCAACGGAGAGCAATTATTGTTTTCCCCTCCGGTGTTAAAAGCTTAAATGTTCTCCGTTATTCAGTTCCACAAGGCTCCCTTCTAAACATTATATAGTCATGCAAACTTATAGTTGCTTTTGAGTTTAATTTAATTAAATAAATGGAAAAAATTGCCATCCAGAAATGTCACAATGCATGTTGAGTGAAACTTAACTGAAATCTTAAAATATTCACCGTGTCTGTAAGATGCGTTGAAATAGGAAATAAGTATGAATAAATAAACATTCGACCTGCTCATAATACAGTTGTGTTGTTTTCATGCCGAGGATGAGACGTTTAATATGCGAGCGGAATTAAAAGGTTGAAATCATATCATAGAGGGGATTTAGCTAAAAGCAGCATCCAGATGTTCCTTCTTCCCACGCACAAAGATTTCAACGTGACGCTGCTTTCACTTCTCTGTGCCGACTGATGCTCTCAGCTGCAGATAGATATAAAAAAAAAAGCTCAAACAAGTTGGGAGAAATTGTATTTATTAACGATAAAACCTACCGACAGTGAAGAAGTGAGGAGGAACAGCTTTTCCAGACTCCGCCCCTCACAGCGTTCGTCTTGCTCGCGTTGTATTGCAGCGGCAGCTGGAAGGACAAGGCGTTCAAGCCCTACAACTTCGAGGCCCTGGGCGTGGCCCCCGACTGCGGCCACATGCACCCGCTGATGAAGGTGCGAACGCAGTTCAGGCAGATCTTCCTGGAGATGGGGTGAGCGAGCGGCTGCAAATATCACACTTCAAAAACACGCGCGAAACGATAAATACGAACAAAAACAAAACAAACTCCCTGCTTCCCGTAGCTTCACGGAGATGCCGACCAACAACTTCATCGAGAGCTCCTTCTGGAACTTCGACTCCCTGTTCCAGCCCCAGCAGCACCCGGCCCGAGACCAGCATGACACCTTCTTCCTGTCCGGTGAGGCGTCCGCTTTTCATCTCTCCGGCTGCGTCCCAAGTCACTTTTGATTATTTACACCAAACATGTTCTGTTCCAGACCCAGCGCTCGCACACGGGTTCCCTCAGGACTACCTGGAGAGAGTGAAGAAGGTCCACTCAGAGGGAGGCTACGGCTCGCAAGGGTGAGACGACAATCATCAAGTGAAGTAAAAATGATTTTAAAAGGGAAGAGTCGCCACCTTTTTCATGTGGATGTCCAGTCAGCGTTGATGGTAAATGTAGTCTAACACATTCCTCAGTGTGTATCGAGTGAGGAAGCTGAGTTCTCCTCCTCGCTGTGATGGACTGTGGTTGATGGTTCCACAGTTTAACCATCAAAGTGTGAAATGCGGTTTTACCGTCGATCGTTATCGGCCGATACTCGGGGAGATGTGCGGTCAGAGGATCAGCGTTGAGGCTTCCTGCTCATCGATCCACGGCCACGTTCCAGTGTGAACGACACGTCTCTGTTGACATCAGCAGGAGAGCTGGGGAAGTTATGATGCGTTCATGCTCCATGCAGTAAACATAAAATAAATGAGTGTAATATTAGCATGATGTGTTCACATATAATTCTGTAAAATTAAGGTTTTGGAGGGAAACTTGAATACATCCAGTTGTTTTAATGACATATTTTAACAGCGATCTAATTATGAGTTGTTTAATTTCCCAACATTGGCAGCTTTTGATCCATCATTTAAAACTACAGATGTTTCAACACAAATATAATCTTTTATTTCCTTATCCATCATTTTGAATTGTATGGTTTAAAAAAAATCAAAAAAACCCACTAAAGATGAATATAACAAAGTAAATTAACACATTTAGAAGTTGGTTCAAACATTTTCCTCTGTGTTGATCCGACTTGAGGCTCAAAACAGTGATACAATCTGAACGGTGAGTTTTTAATGCTCGGTTGCGCCCCTTACGGTAGTGCCTACATGTCCCATGATGCATTGCGCACAGGCTTCTGACACCAGGGCGTCCCCACAGCACACCATAAAGGATTTTATGTCCTCAGTCGACTACATTTACCGTCGACACTGATCGGACAAATACGCTGCGGATTCTCCCTTTAACCCGGCCTGTGCCTGCTTTCTAATCCGCGTCTGTCTTTCAGGTACAAGTACGACTGGAAGATAGAGGAGGCTCAGAAGAACATCCTCCGCACTCACACCACGGCAGTCAGCGCGCGCATGCTGTACAAACTGGCGCAGCAGGTGAGTCGCACGCCGGGAAAGATGCTCCGGGCTGTTTGCAAACAACAAACGCTTCACAAACACGGCTTGGAAAGTTCCCAAAATAGATGCTAATAGGATTGAAATCTTCAGCCAAGTCCTGAAGAAAAGGTTGGTCGCCCAAAGGATATTCAAAGGAAACGTATCTCTGGGCTACAGAGCAGCGTCTCTCCCCAACTCGTCCTCCAAACACCATTTATAAAAATTAAAATAAAGAAGAATATTTTTTGTTTTCATTTCCATGTAATCATTTTCGTTTCGTTGCTCTATAAACAAACCTTGAAGGTTTCATCCCCCTTTTCAATGTAGTATATGCCAGGGTTCATACGGTCATGGAAAACCTGGAAAAGTCATGGATTTTAAAATGCTTATTTCCAGGCCTGGAAAAGTCCTTGGAAAAAAAACATGTGTTCATGTCGTTCATTTACACTGAGTTTGAAATAATGAATATGCTTTTAAAAGAAAGATCATCAATATAAATGTTTATTCTTTTAATCAAACTAGTGTCTCATTCATTTGAGTCATTTAAGGTTTACTGTATGCTTTGTATTCTCATTGTTAGTTTAAATACTACATTTACTCACTTTTTCATGGTTACACCGAGATTTCACTAAATGTTTGGTCATGGAAATCCACTGGTCAGAATGAGTATGAACCTGGTACAGAGCAGCGTCTCTCCCCAACTCGTGACGCTCTTCTCTTCTCCACCAGGAGAAGTTCACCCCCGTCAAGTATTTCTCCATCGACCGCGTGTTCAGGAACGAGACCCTGGACGCCACCCATCTGGCCGAGTTCCACCAGATCGAGGGCGTGGTGGCCGACTACGGGCTCACGCTGGGGGACCTCATGGGCATCCTGCACGAGTTCTTCACCAAACTAGGTGAGGGGGATGCGCTCCTCTACTCTGAAGTTCATTCAGTGAGTGATTCAGGACGGCATTTTCTGGTGTTTGTTCCTTTTGTAACAAGTTTCTTGTCTGCTGTGAACTTTGTCTGTTGTCTGTATGACTTTTGGTGACAAATGAGAATGGATACAGTTTTATAATCTAATCGAATTAGTATTGCTGCGAGCTGCGTTGTTTTACTGGAGGCATGAAACGCTGATTGTTTCCACGCCACACTAACATGAACCTTCATTTCTTTTCTAGGCATCACCAAACTACGCTTCAAGCCGGCCTACAACCCGTACACAGAGCCCAGCATGGAGGTGTTCAGCTACCATGAAGGTAGAGTGCAGCGTGTCCCAGACTCTTTATTCTGGGTGCACAATAGTCTCAAATCGTGTCGCCAAATTAATATAATATCTTAATATGTATGCACCTTCCGCCGAGAAAAAAATCCTCGTTTGTGTAAACATTCCTGACAAATAAACGGTTTCTGGGGAGAAAAGAATGAGAGCAACCCCACCTAAATGTATTTATTTGTTCTTGTGTTAAGTATATAACGCGTGCATAAAACAAAGATGTGATTCATCAAACGTATATCTTTTAAAATGCCTGTTTTACATTTTCAAGATGATAAACGGGGATGTTAGAAATGGCAGTAAAAATGCTTTTAATGAAACATTTCGCCACAAAGGCAAACGGCCATAACTACATGTTCAACCGTCCCAAGTGAAAGCGAGCTTGGAGATAACTACAGTGAGGGAAAGCCCCCAAACTAAACCCCTGCTGATGCTAACTAGCTTAGCAGATCACAAGGTCACAGGAGCTGCCACTACTGCTATTAATGTGTTGTATGGATTTCAACCATAATAGACAAACGGAAGGACACATACAATGAAAGTATTACAACCTTTCTATCTGTTAAAAGCCTGAAAACCTTTTTTTTATAGGACAGTTCTGTTTTTGGTGGCTGTAATCAATAATTAATTTGAGTGCGACCCGTCCCCGTTCATGCAGGACTAAAGAAGTGGGTGGAGCTCGGGAACTCCGGGGTCTTCAGACCGGAGATGCTGCTGCCTATGGGCCTTCCTGAGGACGTGTCTGTGATCGCCTGGGGGCTCTCTCTGGAGAGGTACACACACACACACACACTCGCACACACATTGTTCCAGTTTCTCAGCCGTTCTGACCTGCTTTATTTGGTCAGGTCGGTGCACATCTGCGCCAATGTATACCTTGTTGCTAATCTCTTTCCATTTAGGGATTAAAGCTGTGAGGTCCAGCTCCAAAAGTCATCGGTCCTCTGGCTGTGCTCTCTTCTGTCTGACCCACATTAACACATTTAGGTTCATTCCCTGAACGGGGTTAGTCCTGCTCCAGGAATGATTCCAAATATACACTATTTATTCATCCAAACTGTACGTCGGTGAAGGCCGTGTGTAGCACACACACTCTTTGGCCTCTGTTAGCGCTGAGTTTTCACACAACATGCTCTCCTCTGACCCGCAGGCCCACCATGATTAAATACGGCATCAACAACATCAGGGAGCTGGTGGGACACAAGGTGAACCTGCAGATGGTCTACGACAGCCCTGTGTGTCGGCTGGATTCCTGAGGTTCGTCCAACTCTGCCGGACCACCCGTTTCCACGCCTCGCCCTGGTTGCCGTGACCGGACTGATTTTTAAAACCGGTCGGTCTGAAAAGGCGACTGCACCAGGAAGAGGGTCTGTTTTACCCCTGAACAACTCTTCACACAGGAAGCTGTTTTTCCAAAGGCCGTTCATCACACAGGAGCAGCTTTCCTATGAACTTATTACTGGAAAGTATCGGTGCGAGAACAGCTTTTGTTTTTTCTCCTTTACGTTACGGTGCACCAGTTTCTATGTGTACAGGAAAAGAGGTTCAATAAAATGCTTTTTCAACACACCAGTACAAGTGTGTGTGCGTGTGTGTGTGTGTGTGTGTGTGTGTGTGTGTGTGTGTGTGTGTGTGTGTGTGTGTGTGTGATCTGAGGTTCTGTCCGACTTTTAAGACGTTTTTAACGTGACATTAATGTCTCACCTCGCTGCTCCGTGACAGAAGCTGAAAGAACGTTTGTAACCTCAAAATTGATTATTTATTGAGACATGTGATACACAAGTATCTGCAAAAACAATATATAATCTGAAGGAAGTATCTTTTAGAATGCAAACCCTTTAAATCCTCTATCGCTAGACCGCCCAGATTGCAGATGCTCATTTCTAACTCAATGTCAGGATTTGTGCTAATTCACAAATGCAGATTATCTGACGTTTCTTAAATCGAGTTGCATCGCAGGTCTGTGTCGTGTCCGTGAGGAAGAAGCTGCGGCTATGTTTGTTATTCCAGGGACGCGGGATTACAGTTGATCTTCACACCTTTTAACAACCTTACGTCCTGTCATGTTTGTCTCCCTGAGTTTCAATATCTGGCCCCGTGCCAACGTGTAAAAGCTGCTTCGTGGAACACATCTTGGGATGGAAATCCGTTGAAAAGAGTTAATTTTAGCTGCATTTGACCTCCATGTGATGCGTAGTCCTCTGTACTAACTTAATTTTATAACCACCTGCTGAATGCGGTTCATCTCGTGAGGTTTTCAGAGACAGTTCAGGCTCTCACTGCGGGAGCCGACCACATGACGTGAGCTCCACATGGAGCAGCTTCTTTTCGGATGCAAAGAGTCAAAACCTCCCAAAAATATTTGCTCGCTGAGTATACCTTTTGTTCTTTCCTCAAATATATTTATAAATTAGTAAAAAGTAGACCATCCTATTGTTTTGGACTTTGTAGTTCTGCCTTTTAAATATGTTTTAGGACAATTTGGAGCTTTAAAAATTGACATTGGAAGTTTATAATTGAAATAAAAGCACAACAGGGAGGTACCTGTGAGTGCGTGTGACACCTGCAGGATTAAGTCGTGTTTTGTACGTATGTTGAATTGCTGGAACTCCGTTAAGTCTTCCTCTTAAGCTAATCCCTCGGTGTCTTGAAATAAACATTTTACTCTGAGCGCGTGGGACGCAGCCAGCTGATTGGTCGGTTTACAGCCTGGAGACGATGCTGTAGAAACCTCCAGCACACAGTCTGATCTGCTGGGAATATTTCTTCTTTTTTAGCAGAGCATATGGTACACTTTTGAAGCAATAACAAGAGTAACAGAAAAACCACCAGTCAGATCCGTCAATAAGACACACTTTATAAGAAAAGACCTAAACACAATCTAACTGAGGCTCAGCCACGCAGAGATGACGTCCAGAGACCGTCTCCCGTAATGCCGCTCGTCCTTGGGCTCCCCTTCTCACAGCGGTGTGTGAAAGCATCTCGTTAAGTCCCGTTGCGTAATTCTGAGAAAGCGTCCAAATGTAAGAAGGAAGTCAACATGAGACCGGGGACAACCATGTCTTATTACGCGTTGACATAATATCTGCGTGTGTCTTATGGGCCCTGGGGTCTCCCACACATCATCAGGCTGTTCATGATCACGGACCCCCGGCCCTCGTCCCCGGTCAGAGCTCCCTGGAGATGCTGAGGTCTCGGACCGGCCCCGGGCTGTTGAAGACCAGCGAGTTGTGGCTCGTCGGGCTGTGCGTGTGCGGGAAGAAAGAGGGGATGTAGGGGATGGCCATCAGCATGGGGCTGAGCTGGGGGCTCTCGTCGTGCGGCAGCGTGATGACCACGTCGTCCTGGTCCCACACGTGGAAGGCGTTGTGGGCGAACGGGTGCACCGGCGGCGGGTGGCTGGAGGCCATGGCCTGCGCGTTGTTGGCCATGTCCTTTTCTTCATCGCCGGTCGGGCCCAGCACACACTCTTAATTAGAAAAGATTTAATAGCATTAATATTAAGAGCATAAGGTCAGTGGCTCGTGAAGTCTTGTTTACTTTGAAGATCAGGCCTTAAAATAGTAGTAAGGCCTGATCTGACCTGCAGCCTCCAGGAGTATGTGAAGACTGTGGAGGGACGTTCGCTCTAATTGATGCAGATAATTGTTTTATAAGTCATATGTTTGTGACTCGTAATGTTCCCACTTTCCATGCTGTGTTAAGGAATTGTATATACAAATGTAAATGTTGATTAAATGACTCATGTAACATGTAATCATAAAAGTCTTAACTGAGCCAACAGAGTGATACAAGGTATTCTTCTTGTTTCTGGAAATATTGGATAATAATATAGTATGTGTATGTTTTTAACCACGAGTGACTTTTTAACCGCAAAGATTATGACTGTGTCCACGTATTGTATGGTATTTTATATATTGTTGTATTTGTATGTGTTGCTCTATGGACCCATGAGTCTGAAATAATTAAAAGAAAAACAAACAAAAAAAAAATATATATATATATATATATATATGAAAATGTAACAATATATTATATATTTGATTAAAACAACTTATATATTAACATATTGAGTCCATACACTAGCAAACTTGACCAAACCAACCTAACACACACAGTTCAACTGCATGAAAAAAAAAGATATTGTAATAATATCCACTTCTATATATTAATAGTGATACATAACATCCAGTTTAAGCTCAAATGAACGTGACTGCTGGTGTTAATGAACAGGAGCTGTACATGTATTTTACTTTAAATGCCCAGAAAGCGTTACCTGTGATGTCGATGGCCAGGTCCTTGATGAGGTGACCCACGATGGCGTAGGCGACTCCCACCACCACGGCGGCCGCCATGAGCACGTACACCACGGCCTTGGGCAGCGGGATCAGGTCCTTTATCGGCGGCCTGTACTGCCGGTACATGGGCTCCTCCGTGGCCGGGCGGAAGTCGTACTTGGAGTAGGTCAGGGCGGTTAGATTGTGGCTGTTCATGGCTGGGCTCGTATTCTTCCAACCAGTGAGACCTCTGTTCTGTTTCCTCTTCTAGCTCTCACTCAGAAGTGGACTCACACATGAGGGAGAGTCCGAGCGAGACTGGTTATAAACTTGTTGGCTCCGCCCACTTGGGCGACTCTTCGGCTGCGACTCTGCGCGCGTGTCCTCAGACTCAGGGGTCACGTGTAGGAAAACCAATCAAGCCCTTTTCTTTCCGACGGAGAGGCTATTAGTGCCGATCCAAGCTGTTTAGGGAGTTTCCTTGAAGTGGCCCAAGCACTACACTATACTGTTTACAACCTGTTACATTACAACATGCTACATTACAACATGTTACATTACAACATGCTACATTACAACCTGTTACATTACAACATGCTACAATACAACATGTTACATTACAACATGCTACAATACAACATGTTACAATACAACATGTTACATTACAACATGCTACAATACAACATGTTACAATACAACATGTTACATTACAACATGCTACAATACAACATGTTACAATACAACATGCTACAATACAACATGTTACAATACAACATGCTACAATACAACATGTTACAATACAACATGCTACAATACAACATGTTACAATACAACATGTTACAATACAACATGTTACATTACAACATGCTACATTACAACATGCTACATTACAACATGTTACATTACAACATGTTACAATACAACATGTTACATTACAACATGTTACATTACAACCTGCTACATTACAACCTGCTACATTACAACCTGCTACATTACAACATGTTACAATACAACATGTTACATTACAGCATGTTACATTACATGTTACATTATTAACAGCAGCTGGACAGCTTGTTTTGTGTGGCGTTTTCTTGCAAACGAAAAATTAAACGTTTCTCACCCCAAAAAACGTGTGAATTCTTGAGGCCTACATTTTTTTTTATTGCAAAATGCATTGACTTTTAAACAACAAATAAAACAATTTCCTTTAACAAAATACAACAGTCCCTGACAGACCTGGCTTGTGATAAATTAATAGCAATAATGAGTACAATACAGATACAATTTGTATATATCTATAGCAATATATATTACAATAAAAAAGTCAAATTGAATTCAATAAATGCCAATTGAATCAATTAAAGCAAATAATGAAAGAAACAGACTTTAAAGGGTGACATTTGTATGAGAGCAGGATTAGTTACAGGTGAGCAGTGATGGTCTTGTCAAAAGTTTTATAGACGCCTCTTTAATAACTGCGGTATATTCGGGACGAAAGGGATTGTTTTTCGTTGCAGTATTGCGATCGGCTCCTGGGATAAACTGGCAGAAATGCATCATGGGACCCTGCCTGGCACCCCACTGGACAGCGCTTTACCTTGACAAACATTTCCCAGCATGTCCCGGGATTCACTGACCAAACAGTTCGTCAGCCAGTTAAATTCAGAGGAATCAGCTCGTAATGCGGCCTTTAGGCACGACGTCATTCAGTTTTATTACAATCATCTAAATCCCAGATAATGGTCCGACGCAGCCTGAGGCCCATTGGCCGCCGCTAGCAGCTTAACCTCTAGCCCACTGCAGTAAGTGTGCAAGAGAGGTTTTATCGGCAATTTAGAGTTTTAGTTTTTAAATGTTAAAGTGAAAACGAATCTCTACAAAGTGATGTAAAGCTCTAACAAATATAGAATATGCAATACACATTCGCATTAGTATTCACTCCCTCCAAGCCAGTATAGTTCACAAAGTCTAGTCTGAGCCTCCAAAGCTTGGAGCTCCTTCAGATCTGCTGCAGGCGGACTTACAGCTTCCATTTCTCAATGATGATTACAATGAACTATAACCAGTTGGGCTTCAGAAGTCTTTGTGTTGTTAGCGGTTCCACTCCAAACTTCCCAGATGGTTTCTTATTAAAAAAAACAAAAAAAAAACAGTTTGAGGCCCAACCAAATCACACAATATTAAATAAAACAAGTGAAACTTAAAGTAAAGTCCAGACAATCCGTGATCAGTTATTACTTTATGTTGGAATCACCAGACAGAATTATGACATTTCAAGAAAGTGGTTGTCACTTTAAGTCAAAATTATGAGAACACATGCCAATTCAGACTATTTAAGACAAAATGATCAGATATGCCCAAAGATTCGACTTAAAATGGAAACATTTTAATGAATCAACAGACGAGGACGGTTGTTTGGGAAATGTAGGGAATCGAATATGAACACATTATCTCAAATACATTAACTTCTCAAAGGTTTCATTTAAAGAACAGTTTGAGGCCCAAAAATGATCAAATGATCTAAACCGATAGAAACTCTTTATGAATTTTCCTTGTTATAATATTAGTGTCAACCAGCAGCAAAGCTATAACTTGACCTCATTCAGAACCGCCATCCATACAATTAATTTGTCTTTACAACGCGGGGATTTGGGGAAGCAGAGAAGAAACCTCTGCTTTAGATCGTGTGGTGATGGAGTAGAAAAATAGCCCTTCTTTTTTGAATAAAAATAAATCTACTTCTGAATGACACTTCACAACAGTCCGCAAGTTCAGACATACGTGAATAATGACTTGTTCTTTCTCTCAAAATAAAGCACTTAATTATATATATATATTCTCTAAGAGTGGAATCAAACATCGTCACTATACAGAGTGGCACTCAATACATTTCTGCCAGCGGCTTCCTGTTTGGGCGGGAAGAGGTCGGCTCTATTTGCCCACAGTGAAGGACTGCAGTCCTGTGATGGCTCGGCCCAGGATCAGGGCGTGGATGTCATGGGTACCTGGAGGAGGAGACCGATACATCATCTGCTCTATAACTAAATAATACATTATTGTGTGTGTGTGTGTGTGTGTCTCTTCTCCCTCCTCACCTTCGTACGTGTTCACAGACTCCAGGTTCATGACGTGGCGGATGATGTGGTACTCGTCGGAGATGCCGTTTCCTCCCAGCATGTCTCTGGCCTGCCTGGCGATGTCGAGGGCTTTGCCGCAGCTGTTCCTCTTCAGCATGGAGATCATGTCTGGAGCCGCTCTGTTGAGAGCAGAACAAACTATTTTAACAACTACAGAGCGGTTTGAGTTAGAAGAACTTTGGCGATCCCTTTAACCCGTCATCTAGCGCCATCATCTGGTCAAAATGTGCTTTTACGACAAAATACCAAATGCCAATACGCCGTCACATCTAATACCCTTCCCTCAGGATAGCGACGTCTTTACCTATTGGCATCGATTAGTCTTCCCAGCTGCAGACAGGCATGCAGGCCGATGGTGATCTCGGTTAGCATGTCGGCCATTTTCTTCTGCATCAGCTGGTTCCTTGCCAGCGGCACGCCGAACTGGATTCTGGTGCAGACGACAGCAGGCGCCGTGTTAGCCACATGTTCATTAAGAAACAATCCATAAGGGAACTAAAAGAATATCATTCTGACCAAAAAACATATGACATCACAGAGACAACCGGGACGTCTGACCTGTCGAGTGTGTACTGTCGAGCTGCATGGAAACAGAACTCGGCGGCGCCCAGAGCGCCCCAGGCGATACCGTAGCGAGCGTTGTTCAAGCAGCCGAACGGACCCTGGAAGCAGGAAGAGGAGGAGTGTGATGAGCCATGTGTGTCGTTTGAATTATGAAACACTGAGCCACACTGCACCCTGGATTAGATGGTTAGATGTTCCACAAACGAAGGTCTCGCTCCACTCACCGCGAGGCCGGAGACGTTGGGCAGCAGGTTCTCCTCGGGGACCTCCACCTCGTCCATGACGATCATACCGGTCATCGAGGCTCTCAGGGAGAACTTCCCCTCGATCTTCGGCGTCGTCAGGCCCTTCATGCCGCGCTCCAAGATGAAGCCGCGCACCTTCCCGTCGTCGCATTTGGCCCAGACGATGGCGATGTCCGCCACTGGGGAGTTGGTGATCCTGAGGGTGCCGAGGAAAAGGGGAACGTTGGGGAGGCGCACTGGTACACAGAGTAAACCACACAGGTCTGACCTGTAGCTATGCTCTACAGCTAGGGATGGGTATCGTTTGGGTTTTTTCCGATACCGGTGTGGTTCTGGTGCCTAAACGGTGCCTGAACTGATACTTAAAAAAACAAAAACATTAAAGATAGCCTTTTTGATTGCCAAGGCAAATTCTTTTCTTCAAATTGAACAATACATTAACTGTTTAAAGTATACTATACATATAAATAAATACAGCTGCACTGTAATACTTCTTATTTTGCCTCGCAGCATAATAACCTTATTTACTTGCATGAAGTTGTAAAATGTATAAAAACAAAACAAAAATGACAACCGCTGATTTATCAAATGTGAACCTAGTAAACCCTAGAGAGAAAAAAGGCACCATCTCTGAGTTTCATTCAGTAATAAAACTGAAGAGCTCCACCATGTGGACAGCTCATGTCACATAGAGCCCTGTGCCACAACATAACACGTTATCATAGAGATTTTAGAGAAACCCCATACAACTAAGGTCACCATGCTGTTTAGAGAGAATTCATTCAGAGTACTCAGGTGTGAATATACCAGATATTAACCTCAGACACTTAATGCAACCATGTCATCGTTTGTCAAGTCATTACAGACGCGCTAGTGCTCGGTTCGACAAGCTAAAATGAGCTCTTCCCCATCAGACACGTCGCACTGTTTTCTCTATTTTTTTTGATGCAGCCGTTTTTCGGGCTGCGGTGGAATGATCCTCCAGGCTGAACAGAAACAAGGCGTGTCTGCTCCTAACGTGATGTGGAAAGAATCGCCTGATTTGATGGAACATGAAAACAAACCAGGAGGAGTAAAGCATCACGCTGGTTTTACATAATAGTGTATATTAGTGTTACTTAATGTCACGAGTAAAACAGCAAAGTCCAAACCCTGCAATGACACAATATGGCGAAAGGTTTTACACAAAATCCTGACTTGAGGTCTTGACGTTGAATTCTAAATGAGTTCATCCTCCAATGAGATGCAAATATATGGAGGCCGCTCAAGGAACATCTCTTCTTATCCACTTAATTAGATTGCATTGAAACTCACCAGGTCTTGGAGCCAGTGAGAGAGTAGGTGCGACTGGTTGGATTGAACTTGGCTCTGGTTTCCATGCTGCTCGGGTCGCTGCCGTGGTTTGGCTCCGTCAAGCCAAAGCAACCCAGAATCTCACCGCGAGCTGGGAGAGACCGAGTGGAGTAAACCAAAGAGCTCATCACTGGGTTTTTAATCACTAATGCATTCATATCTGTGGTTGCAGTGTTTCTCCTCTTACCCAGCCTGGGGAGGTACTTCTGTTTCTGCTCCTCTGTGCCGTAGGCGTTAATGGGGTGCATGACGAGCGACGACTGCACGCTCATGACGGAGCGATAGCCGCTGTCCACGCTCTCCACTTCTTTGGCGATCAAACCGTAGGCCACGTAGCTCGTGCCGGCACAGCCGTAACCTTCATGTGGAATGCAGGAAGAGGAGTCGTTTGTGAAGCATCAAATTCAAGTTAAAGAATCAACGTTGGGAAATAAAGTCTGGTTTAACGGGCTGAAGACCTTTCATCATAAAATAAACAATCAAAACACACAGGTCCAGTGTGCACATGGCCCAAGTCCAATGTCACAGAAGTACAAATAGACTTTGTACTTTTATATAGTACTAAGGTTATACACCGTATTTTGGGATCGCCTGTAACATATGCATGCAGTGAGTACAGCCTGTCAAATAACGCAGACTCACCTTTAATGGTCGGGCCCAGGACTCCCATCTCTCCCATCTCTGACACAATTTCTCTATGAAACACTGCAGAAAATGACACAAGCAGCTGTCACACAACGTTATATTGGACTTCAAGTGTGTCGACAAAGCGGTAATATCGCCGCACACGTTACATAACGCATCACGATCTTATTGAGAACCTGTGTTGTTCGGCAGACACCTAAACTGATCATTAAAGCTGAATGAAAAAAAACGCACCTTCATTTCTGTTCGCCATAACGATGCGAGGCATGAGCTTCTCTTGGCAGTAGGTCCGGATGGAGTCTCTGATCATGACCTCCTCTTCCGTCAGAAGGCTCTCCAGGTTCAGGCCGTCGCGCCAGTTGAACTGGACCTTCGCTGTGAGACATTTAGAAGAGGAACAATTCAGAAACCTTTCAACCGCAGATACAAACATAAAATATAAGACTCAAATTCAAAACATGATTTGGGACGACAATTTCCAAAACAAGGAGTTGTTGACACCTACGCGTTTTAGACTTCGGCTCAACTTTCTCGGCATCTGTGGAGAATTGGAACCAGAAAAATGATTATCCTGCAAGAAACGATACACTACGGTTTCCCCTGAAATTAAAAAAATTGTGAAGGAAACTACAAGAGCCATGTTGTGCAATTATGTGCACATTTACTACCGTCTACGGGGAAATTAGTCACACTTTCTTAATCTGTTTGAAAAGATTATACGACACTTCTTTAACTCTTTTTCAAATTAGACTGCGCTGTGTTGAATGGAGCTTTGAATTTGCTACCGTACGGTAACAAATTGTGGGTGTCAAATGATATTTCAAGTCCCCAACAAAAACAATACAAATCTACAAAAGCAATCAATCTACCATGTTAATAATTTCCCTTCATGTTTACAGACATCAGCCGCAGCCACATTGCTGTTCAGCGTTTGAAACCCACACATTACGGTCTAGACAGTGGCCTCATGCCACGCAATGTACTATACTGTACTGTACTGGGCTGTACTGTAATTGGCTGTACTGTAATTGGCTGCCGATTACACTGAAGCGCCTCCACGTGGCACCGCAGCGCTGACTCACCCTGCCGGGTAGCCGCTGCGGTCCCCTGGGCTCTGCAGGCGGAGAGGACGGCACATCTGTGAGGGTTCACCAAGAGACGACACGCAGCGCTTCTCAATGCCATGATGAAGGGGAGTCTGTAAAAGAAAAGAAAAAAAATCCACATTTAATTGAACTGACAACTTGAAAACTAAAACTTCTTTTAAATCACTTCTTAAAACCCATTTCTATCTAATTGCTTTTAAGTGATGTCGTCCTTTTACGATCCATTATGCAGTTCTTTTGTACCCCTGGTTTTCTTTGTAAATTGTATTTATTTGTTTGTTTTCTCCTCCATTTTATCTTTTTGGTTATTTGTTTGGTTTTGTTGTATTCATTGCCTTACTGGTATTTAAGTTATGTTTATTCTTTGCTTCTCTGTAGAGCACTTTGTAAGCTTTGTTTTTAAAAAGGTGCTGTATAAATAAATGTATTCTTATTCTTATTAAAACGGTCTACACAGTAGCATCCAGTGAAAGTCATGGCAATGACTTACAAGAGTTTATAGCTGATGTCCTCAGATGACATCGGTGTCGTCACTCTGAGGCAGTGCCGGACTGCTTTGCTCACACACTTCTTACACACACACATTAAATTGATACGAACGAAGGACTTTCGTTCCTGTTGGGTTGACTTTAGTTATATTTTAGCTCAACACACGTTAACCTGTGCGTCCAGTAAAGTCATTGCAGCCACGAGCTAACAGCACTAGCTCGCGATAGCTAAATTAGCTCGTAACTCGGACGTAAACGACGTAATTCCCTGTGACCTCGGTAACAATGAGCTGAATGAGCTCTGGGCGTTGAGAATAGTAGTAAAAGAAACACTGACACTTGTTTAAGGAGCTCTTACCTGCGTTAAGTGGGACGACAACCCGTTTTCTGGCTTCCCTGTTTCGCCACTGAGGTTGATGGCGAACTCACTGAACGTCATAACACAGCTGACGTCATCACGTAAAGCACGCCGAGGTGGGCGTGTCAACATGCGAGAATAAACCATTAACAACTTGTGTTCTGCGTTCACATGGGAAATTCATGTTATCTGTGTGAAAGCAGTATTGCATATGAACTATTAAGACTGTGACATAAACATTATGGATGAACTACGTGCTCGTGCATCATCATCGTTAAAGTTGGCTTCCCTTTAGGGGGAAACTTCAACAACTGCATGGCGACTGTGATTGGCTCATTGGCAGGAGGAGTGTGTGGTTGTGCTGTAATCATGTTTCAGTTCCCAGAATAATAAAAAAATGGCCGAGGAAGGTGAGAGTTGCTGCCAATTTCCCAATAGGTTCAGACCTCCCTCCGGTCCTGACTGCAGCACAGTTCTCATAGCAGTGCTCCTCTCTGCTGGATGACACGACACATGACACATGCTTCGTCTTATCATTAACAGAGCTACTAAAGGACAAGTTGTCTGTAAGTTGCAGGAAGCCAATAATGTTCAATGCAACCAGCATTGCAGCATTCAATACAAATAAACTTCAGATTCCTTTTCGTCATAATTTATTTTTCTGTTTCTTTCATTGACAAACACATGTTTTGCTCCACCATATTCATTTGACAGCAATAGTTAATTTGCAGATGAAAAGAATAAAAACAAAATAATGTATGGTCAGCTCATACAGCATGATACATTACATTGTTCAAATTAGCTCCATCTGCACCAGCTACAACAGAGTTTACATATTCAAGGGAATATGCAGCAGTTGAGTGACTTAGTATTGCACTTCAGTAAAGTTGGGGCTTTATTGTTAAAGTAAAAGCAGCAGAGCCTGAGATATCTTGACTAGTCTCAAATATGAGTCCAACCTAAACACTGGATTCCACACATCCAGTGATGCAACCTGTAGTGCTGCGTTTACGGCCTGGTAAATGTCTTTAAAACTTGTCTTTAAAACTTCACGACCCCAGTTTGTGACATCGGCTTAAACATGTGTTGTCTCCAAGCCCAATTCTGTTGTCACCAAGTACCTGATGACAGCGGAAAGCTCCCTCCGCAGCCACAGAAGACATTACAACTGTTTTGGCAATTTTAATATAAGGCTACTCTCTGTGAGTAAACTGCACTTGATGTGAAATATTGGTGGATTGCCCCTTTAATGTCACCCAAATGCAATACAACCCATGCATTATATCAATATAATCCTCTGAAGGGTCTGTTCTGCATAGTTAATGATTTTGCATAAAAAAAAATGCATGTAACATTTTGCACATAATACCTCTGTATTATTACTAAATTAACATTTTTTCTAACTAGTCACGTAGTATTTCTTTGTGGTATTTCTAATTTCACTATTTGTGGGGTTTTCTCTCCCTCCTCTGGAGCCGACGAGCAGCTGCCCAGACTCACAGAGTGCAGAGTCATCCCAGGCCAAGTTAGGCATGTAAGTTGAATAATGAATGAATAGATTGCTTATATAATTAATGTTGTCTTGATTTTCATCAGGCCAATAAAAGTTTCGCTCCGCTAAATGATTTGCTGCACTCTTGGCTGCACTCTTGGCTGATGTAGATACATTTTCGCTGTGAATGAGTACTGATTGACAAGCACAAGTGATGTATAACTCGTTATACATATATGTTTTTAATAAAATATACATTTTAATTGAATGAGGTGCTTGTTAGATGGTTATAGCAGCCCATTGGACAGGTCTGCCTGTTTAAGTTAACGGTACGAGCAATTAAACCAGCCCAGGAACGTAAACTCCCGCCTCGGCTCAGCGATTGGCTGAGACCCTCGCCAATCACGGCATCCCGCGTTTTCATTGGCCAGCAGCTCTGCTCCCGAGGAATCTCCCTCTAAACGGTAGCAGGGCTGGGAAGATTTTGGAGCGTATTTTCTCCCAGTGTCCAAAGTGTCAAGACCGTTCAGACTGGAAATATGCTGTAGTTAGTCTCCACCCCAAAAACAACAACAACACCAACAACACCTTTGGCCCCGGAAGAAGCACCCCGTTATCATGGAACTGGAGGAGAAACCGAAATATGGTAATTATTTAAAGTCCCGACACGGGCAGCTTTGCTCCACTTAGTCACGACTGTAAACAAGCCGAGCGACTGTCACTTGTATTTGTCGTCCTGTTAAAATACTTGAAGTATTTACAATATAACGGGCTTTTTGTTTTAGTTAGGTTAGCTGGTGACTATCGTTACCCGCGGCTGCTTTTCCCGTTTAAACTTATATGAACTTGCACGTCACTTAAAACTGTGACTTCTTATCTCCACACAGAGCACGTTCATACACTTGTTTGGTTTCCTTTTGTGCCCGTCATGTTTTTCAAAATCAAATATTTAGGCCACACAGTCAGAGAGCTGGAGCTCCAGAGTGCCTCGTGCATTGTCAGGCAGCACAACTGCCAGTTGCTGCCACATTCCTCAGACTGGTATGGGGCTCTATGTATAGAGCGCGTGAGAGACGCGTGGTTGACGTCATATATCAGATTTATTACGCTCAGTTTCACACGAGACTGCATAATATCTAGTTTTAAGTGTGTCTGCAGTGTTCAAAACAGTCTCCCTTTAGTTTGGCTTGCCTGCTCACCCCAAATACCTCTCATAGTTGTTGTTGCACAGCGTACTATGTAGCTCTGTGTTTCTTACAAGGGAAGGTCATAAAGCGTACGTTTTGAGTAAATTACATTGCTATTTTTCTGTAGTTGAATATTTTCAGAAAACAGAGATTTTGCAATTGGTGCATGTTCTGCAGCGATGTGTTTCTAGCTCTTGCAGGATGTTATAACCCCCAAAAAGTATCAACAAAAACAATCGTGGAAGTCTGCCGTCTGGCCTCAACATAGTGTTTTTTCCCCCTCCTCTTCTTCTCTGCCCACACACCCTTCTCCACTCTGCCCGCCAAACCGACTCACATTACCAACCCCTCCCTGGGAGGCAGAACACATACTTGAACACTCAAGAGTTTGTCAAGGATGGAGGAGAAACCAGCGTGATCGTATTTGGACCTGAAGGAGAAGATGGTTCGCGACTCGGCTGCAGGCTGTGCGAGCTTGAGAGAGCAGCCTGGAGAAAACCCCTTAGTGCAGCGCACATTAATATTTATTGGTGTAGAGGGGCGACCGGCTAAAAAAAGGATGCCAGGACAATAATCTAAACCTCCAGATGCTCTCTGCAGGATCCACCAGCTCCACATGCTGGAGTAATTTTCAGGCCGAGATTAAACCAGAAACCTCAATGACAGGATTGGAGGCAGCCTAGCAGCCGTGCCCTGCTGCAGATTTGTAATTATGTGCCATATTTAGGAGAGTGGTTTGTGAAACCCGATGCTGAGCTTCTCTGGTCTCTCTTTCATGTCCTTGCGGTTCGTCGAAGCTCGCGTGGGCTACATGTACAGATTTAGTCCCGATTCGTTTTTAATTTCAGTTCCCGTGAGCTGAATCTGCTCCTCCTCTCTACGAACAAACAGCCTGTCATTGCAGCCGACCCGCTTCCACTTAAACGCGCTTCATCATTCCCTAAATACCCAAACGGGATCATGGGACTCGGGCCTGAAATACAAAAGGCCCCGTCCTGGGCCTTGTGAGACTGGTTGTTAAAAGTCTGGGGGCGGCACATGAGTTTGGTGGAGAGGAGGCGATACAAACGCAGTCATTTGGATTTTCAAAGCGAGACCACCCCAGTGAGCTGTCCTCGCTCGTTAGTTAGTTTCCACCAGTAGCTCTGTTGTGTTGATCTTGGCTGATCTCGCTGGACCCTCCTCATTGATGAGACATATTTATCTTTGTTTACATGAAAGAAAGCATTTTTTGGGTAAATTCCAGCAGCTATGATGTCCCTTGAAGGGTCTTCTTCTGTAGTCAGGAACAGGCCATCATGCGTGTCTGAGGAATCTCAACTGTGGCTTCCTGTTTGCCTCTTGTGTCAGCAAATAGGCTCATGTAACCTAAATGTATTGAACTGGATCTGGGTTTCACTTTCTGCCAGCTGTGACTGAGTGAGAGAAATTGGGGTTACGTTATGAGTTCAGTAGAAACGGGAACAGAGGGGACACATTACAGCGGTTTGGAGGGCGTGTCCAACTTTCATGACTTGTTTTTTGTTGTTGCTTTGACTCCAATATATAATCAGACAGATGTGCCAAAGGATGCAACATTTTACTGCGGGTATGCACTGAAGATGTGTGTGTGTGTGTGTGGGCGTGTGTTTCTAACACACTCCACACCCTCTCTGTAATGAACGGGCTGTGGGAGATGTAACCTTGAGGTGGTATTAAAGTCTGCCTATGTGCTGTCTGGCTATCGCATCGCACTGAATAACTGAATTTAATTAATTTCTTGCTTACTTCCGCTATTTATTTGACCATTACTTCTGCTTCTTTTAGTTGCCACGGACAAAAGGAGGAATAAAGTATGCGTGTACTGTTGCACAACACGGGCAAGGCGTTGGTTGGCAGAAGCCCCTGCCCGGTCCAAACGCTTCACATTCTTGCCGCTTTGTGACCTCCCTTAGGAGCGCGTTGACCTGATCAAACACAGGTGCAGCAGATAACATCATTAACGGAGTCATCGTTAAGGCTGTAAGCTCCACCTGTGCTTCTCCTGCTTCGACAAGTCACACTGTCTGCTGTTAAAGGTATTGTTCATATTGTTTCAATAAAATGCAACTTTCAGCGAGCATATATTACTCTGACGGTGGATTAAAAAATGTAACTAAGTTTAAGCGTTTAGCGGCAGCGGGTGGGATGATTTTAAAAAGTAAAAACAGTACGAGATATTATATGAGCTGTATAGCTCACGGTGGACAATATGCCGTCTTAATTATAATAATACAAACTTTTATAGCGGTTCTCTAAGTACACAAAGACACTTTACATTGGGGACAAGAGACAGAGACAAACGGAACAAAACAAAAATGTAAAGACAAAACAAACAAACAGAACATTTTTGGTAACAAAAAAAGAAAAGTGGAGAAGCGGTCAGAGTGGAGGAGAGGTGCACGGCTTTAGAGTTGGAAGAGGTGGGTTTTGAGGACCGTTGTCTTCATAAAACAACGGTCAGTGTCTGGCTCAAGAAGAGAGCCTCCTTTCCCTTTTCCCAACGAAGGTGATAAGATGAAATAAGATAATAAAATAATCCTTTATTAATCCCGCAGCGGGGATATTTACAGATTACAACTACAACTCTTTTCTGTCCGATTCATAAAGGGGACAGTCAATCTCTCTTGGTTTGGCCCCTTCCCCTGGGACCACTTTGCCTTGGGAGACCCTACCAGGAGCTCTGACGCCCCACAACACGGCTCCCCGGGTCACACAAACCTCCTCCAGCAGCCTGAGGTGGCGCTTCATTGGAAGGGGCCCTCATGTCAAAATGTCTCTCGTGAAAGAAAAGAAAGGCCTCTCGGATTTCTTGTCGATTCAGGAAGGTCAGAGGTCAGAACAAAATGAACCCGGGGAAGCTCTTGAACGTTGAGGACGCACAACACAATGAACAAAACTAATTCTGTACCCGAGGAGGAAAACACATGTTTGGTTTTCCAGTTTCACTTTTGATTTTGTTTCAGTGAAAACGCTCCAGATGCATGAATGCTGTGCTCAAACCAACAAAAGCTCAATATGAAGACAGATTGCTTATCCCTAAAAAAAGACTCCTTTTGAAACAGTGTGGCATTTCATAATTGAATCAAAGCTCTTACTCATGTAGCAAATTGCATTTTCTTTAATGGTTTTAGTAAATGCTCAAGGCTTGTCTGGTTGCTCATTGGAATTAGATTAGGTCCCCTGGAGAGCTTTTAATAGATAAAAACAATTGGTCACCGCCACCAAGGAAAAAAGATGACCAATAATTAATTTAAGCCTCATTAGAAAACTGAAGCGTTGGTTTTACTTCACCATCCGTCGCTCACTGCTGTCAGCCGGTCCAAGCAAAAGGTTCAGGATTAATTGCAGGTTGACTTTAAACCGTTAAACCATCACTTACCACACAGTGCAACAGTGAACGGACAGCAGGAAGAAAAGACTGTTGTTGTGTCTGCTATCGTCGTCAAAGAAATCAAATTCCCCCGAAACTACCGGCCTCTGTGTCAGATTCTCTTGTTGGAAAAATGTTCTTGGGTTATGGAAACTACATTGGAGCCAGGGCTGATGGGAATCCCCATGCACAGTAACATTGGCCATGAAACAAGAACAGAGGATGGAAACCTTCAGTCATTCCAGATGAAGTTAAAGTCTCTGTTGCGGCATTTAGTCCCTCTGTGGACTCTTTGTGAGAATTATGAATTAATCTAACACATTCTGTGTTCTGATTTCCTCTGGCTGCAGAGAACAGAGGGGGATCCAAAGTGTGGAGTGCACGAAAGCAGGAAAAAATGAAAACAGCTGTTTTATCTCGTTTGGCTCCAGTGCAACACTGCCATGTCCTCACAAGACGGGAGAAACCACAATACTGCCATGTGGGAGAAACCACTTTTTAAGGAGAGATATTCAAAAGAGATTTGAATTGATCCTCTTTCACCTGCTCCACATGGCAATTATTCAATATAAAAAAATATTGGATTTTTTTCCCTGCCTATTATTATTATTATTATTATTATTATTAATATATCTGTAAAAAACAATAAAATACATTAAATACCCTGAACGTAATAATGCCGCCTCCTCTGCAGCGACACAAAACACCACAGGGGAAACGGTGCAGGCGGAGTTTCTCCTTGTTGTCTCCAAACACATGTTTCTGATAACATCTAAGTACTTTGACTTTAGTCCCCACCTCCACATTCACATCCACGCCTCCTCTCTCTCTCACTCTCTCGCGCTCTCTCTCTCTCTTTCTCTTTCTCTCTCTCACTCTCTCTCTCTCTCTCTCTCTCTTCCTGTGGATTAACACATTTGCCTGTTTGGTTGTCTTTTGGAACAGAAAACAAAAGTGGAAAGACAGACAGAAAGACAAGAACGTCTTTCTTTTGGAAGTGGGAGGAGACAAAGGGAGATGCACAGGTGGGGCCCGGATTGGAAAGAGGCAGTTGTTTCAGGATAAACACAGGGGGAAGTCAGAGGAGCGCGCTCACAGCTATTCACTGGGACAGGTTGGACTGGTTTCCACCGCCACAATACCCGGGTTTTCTCCCCCGTTCTGCCTCATTCGTACCGGCGGAGAGCGTGAGGAAGACGTGAAGCAGACAAAGTGAAAGGGCTCTCTGTACATTTAACCCAGAGAGGACCTTCAACATGCCCGAGGAAGGAGAATTCTATGGAAAGAACGGTAAACTGCTCTTTTTGCTTCTAGTTTTCTATCAATTCTCAGCTTCTTCACTTTGTTTTTTTCATTCTGTATTCATCCTCAAAGTCAATTGACCCGAGGATTATTGGTTAATCTTTAGCCCCTTGCCCTGCTCACGCATTTAAAACAAAAGTTTCTGAATTGTGTTGAGAGAAAGCAGAGAGTCGATATCAGCATGTCAACACTGTGGGGAAGGAATGGGTGTGTGAGTGAGTGAGTGAGTGTGTGTGTGTGTGTGTGTGTGTGTGTGTGGCTCTTGCTGGCAGCTGTGCTGATTGTACAGGTAGGTGTGTGTGTGTGGGAGAGAGAGCGAGCTGGAAGCTCTTTTATCAGTGTGGTTTGTTTTCTCTTTGCACAAATATTACTCTGTGTGTGTGTGTGTGTGTGTGTGTGTATATAATCATTACAGGGAGTCGGCTTTAACGTCTCACCAATCTATGATTCTTTAAGCCTCTGGTTGGTTTCTACAGCTACACATCAAAGTTAACCAGGCTCACCTTTGCCTTGTCCAGTCTCACTATGACCTCGTATTAATCGACAAAAAAAAGATGCTTGGGTATTACAATTCGATATGGAAACGTTTGAACTGCACCTGGGAGTGACGACAGCGGCACGGCACCATGAAATGCAGCACCCATGCGTTTCTTAACAGGAAGCTGTGACTCCTCTGAGCGCTCGCCTGGTAAACGCCTGATGCAGCATTATCCTCCCGGACGACATGCATAATTAATATGCAGAGACGCCACGGAGAACATGGTACTCCACGCGTTGGCTTCAAGGTGTCTGGATCTGATGTTCCACATTTTCATGCAGACGGGGCGCCGCTGGGTTCGGCATTGGTGCTTTGAGAGAGTTTAAAGCAGTTAAAATATTGAGTTGCTCTGGTTATGAACCCAATATCTTTCTGTGTTGGAGCGGTGGTTGCGGCCTGCCCCTTTTTTATATATGTATATATTATTTTCTGTCTGCACTCCATCACTAATGTGGCGCATTGATTTCTTATTTCGGCCCCTGGAGAGCGCTGACCTGCTAAGTGAAGCTAACGCTCTTTGATGAATTTGCAGCGTTCGTAGTCGCTCCTGACACGCTGCCCTCACATAACCTGCAGCAGACTGCCCTCGAGGCTCCTGCAGCAGTTCTCAGTTGACACGACGAATGACATAATAGTCAAGTGCATTGCGTCCATGTTTGAACTTGAAGGAATGCACATGGGTCTATCAATACATGTGCTTTGCTTTGTTCATTGGATGAAGTTGCTTTGCATTTCAGAAAGTGTGCAAGATAAATTATTTGGTCCCCCTCTAGTGGCCGTCTTTCACTTGGGTTTGCCTTCGCTTAGTCACCAGGGAGGAATTTGTTGTGTTGCCAGGCGTGTCGGCCTGGAGGGAAAAGTCATCTGACAGAAGAATGGGAGGAAGAGGAGGAGGAGGAGGAGGAGGGGTTTCTTAACCTTAGATCCACTGCCCTTATTTTTCTTTTAAAGCCCTGAGTGCAAGGTGCATCTCTATTTTTAACACATTCTGTGAGATCCCGCCTTCAGTCGTCACAAAGCAGAGAGTGATACATGCGCTTCTTTTTCCTGCTGTGCAGGCGAGCCGAGGAAGTATGACGCGAACTTCAACGGCCCGATCCAGAACAGGTGAGCGGGAACGAGGCTTCTGGTCGTCCCAAAATAAAGGTTTCTGTTCTCCTCTGACCCCCTCACACGTTGCTCTGTCCTCTCTTTGCAGGGGCTGCACGGACATCGTGTGCTGCATCCTCTTCGTTCTTGCCATACTGGCGTATATCGCAGTGGGAATACTGGGTAAGAAAAAAGAAAACCCAATCTAAAATGTTTCTAATGCAAATAGAGGTTGTTTTTTGTGTGTGTGTGTAACCTCTTTGCTCTCTGTTCCTGCGCTCCAGCCTGGACCCAGGGCGACCCCAGGAAGGTGATCTATCCCACGGACAGCCGGGGCCAGTTCTGCGGGCAGGCTGGCACCCCGCTGGCGTGAGTTGCTTTCCACGTCATAATTCTAATTGATGGGCAGGAAGGTTTGAGCTTCAGTGCAGCGAATGTCCGTCAACCGTAAAAACCACCGTGCTTTATTCACCGACCGTTTATGGAAGATGACCCGCACAAACATTATTGTCGAAAATGCTCTTTACATCCGAATTAGTTGATATATAAATGAATAAATACGAAAAATGTTATTTTACAATCCTCCTTTCAGAATGGAACTCACCAAAATGATGAATATTTGTTTTTCAATACAGGACACAAACTCTGTATTCTTTCTTCTTATTCTTTTTTTAAACGCCACGTTTAAAAGACGTTTAAAACGTCTTAATATTCATAGATTACCCTAACAATTTAAATCCAAACAAGTCAATCTGCAGTTGTCCTTCCTCCATCAATCTCGTAACTTTTTTTTGGAGAATAAGTATAATTCAGAACTCTCTGTGGAACTGGCTTCATGTTGAGTTCCTTATTTAACGCTCTGCGGTTTAAAGGGCCCACTTTGGTAATCTAGAGGGCCTCCCTCCATAAGGAGCACCTTCAGGCCGTTGTAAAAAAGAAAATTCAGGAACAGGAATAAGCGACGCTTCGTTAGCGGCCGTTCTTTAATAAAAACAAGTCGGCTAATGCTGCAGGGAGGAAGAGGAAGAGGAAGCACCAAAGATTGTATTTAACTTTTCAGCGGAAATTAGATGTTTATCCACTGTTTTCCAGCGGCTCCTTTGACCCCCCCAACAATACCTCCTAGAATAGATAGATAAGATATGATTAATTTCCATTAAATGTGCTGCTATGTTGTTTTTTTCTTCCTACGCCCCATGACACCTCTCCTCTCTTGTACCATGGCTTGTGTAAGGCCCAAAAATATATATAACGTAAATAAAGCTAAGGTTCAGACGTGGCTCTGACCGCTCTGCGTCTCTTCACAGCAACAAGCCGCTGCTGTTCTACTTCAACATCATGAAGTGTGCCAGCCCCATGGTGCTGCTGGAGTTCCAGTGTCCCACCACGCAGGTGTGAACTCCTCTTCTCTCTTCTGCGCTCCAGCAAATGCCGCTCTGCTCTCGACGAAACTGTGTCCTGCTTGTCAATAAATGCTGCTTCCTCTTTTCATTTATTCAGATGTGTGTGGAGAAGTGCCCCGAACGGTTCATGACGTTGGTGAAAGCCTACACCAACAAAAATGACTTTGCGTACTACAAGACGTTCTGCAAGGAGGGCGCGTCTGACAGCATGGTGAGTTCAAACCTCCTCGGATGCTTCGTGCCCACTGATGGAGAGCACCTTCATATCTGTCTGCTGTGTTTCAGGGAATACCAACACTCCTCAGTTTAGGCCTCTGTCCTGCCATGCTGACCCCCAGCAAACCATGTGAGTTGGGTCAAAAATGTGTTGCACGTTGTATACATCCAGATTGCTGCTGTATATCTGGAAAGTTGTGGCTTATACACATGTGTTTTATTCAGAAAAAAGAAAATCAAACCAAGCCTCATTTCCCATTTCTACTTTCCTTAGTTAGTTTTTGGACGTGAGAATCTAGGCCCACCAGCTGGTCCTCTGCTGCGCTAATCGGTTGTGCGGGTGTTCAATGTATCCAGCATTGCTTTTAGTCCAGAGATGGATTGATTAATTTCTGCTGTTTTAGCGTCGAGTTTACTGGAGAGAGCTTGATTACCGTTTCGTATCTCTTGAAGAATGAGGGAGTCTTTCACACCGTCCAGGTGCTCTTGTGCCGCCGCCGCCATTACATGAACTTCTCTGTCGCTGTTCTCGGGAGTTGTTTTATCAATAGATGTCGAGTTCAGTTGCTTGTTTCTGGTTCTTCAGACCATAATAAAGCTATCCGACCAGGTTCGGACTAAGTTTGGGTGTTTTTAAAATAATTTAAAATGGATTTGTTTAAAGAGCCTGTGGGTCTGCATCTACCTAGCTTCGCTGCATCACATGACCCCCCCCACCCCATTTTTACTTTCCCTCAGTCACTCGCAGGTGTTTCCCCGCTATGGGCCTGATGGGAGACGTGGTAACCGTGGGAAACAAATCTCAATTCGAAGACGGAAGTGGAACAATGAGAGACGCCAAGGATCTCATGGACGGAGTCAAGTGAGTGCATCGCTCTTGTAAACGTGTGTGTGTGTGTGTGTGTGCGCGTGTGTGTTGTCAATGATAGTCTAACGTGACAGGACCCCACCCGACGAGGAACCCCGTAGCGCCTAAAACATATTAAACAAACAGGAATCTCTCCGCAGGAACGCCACCGTGGTCATTGAGGCTCGCCAGGCGGTCATGAAAATCTTCGAGGATTACACGCAGTCCTGGTACTGGATCCTGCTGTAAGTCAGCCGCCTGCGTTTTGTAAATCTGCGTGTTCTTTGATCGTATGTGTGTGTGCGCACCTTCCCGCCTCACACCCTCAACTCTCTCTCTCCAGAGGTTTGGTCATCGCGACGCTCACCAGCCTGCTCTTCATCGTCCTGCTGCGCTTCCTGGCCGGGATCATGGTCTGGGTCATGATTGTCCTGGTGATACTGGTGATAGGATACGGTACGGGCCCAAGGCACACTACTCGTTGTGCTCGTCACACACATTTTACCGTTCTATCCAAAAAGGAAATGATGCAATACATCAGACTACCACTAAGTAGTTAGTCAGCAAACTGAAGCGACAGCAGAATGTTTCCCTCCCCCTAAAAATAATTACATAATTTCTCCTTTTCTGAGATACAATTGTATTTATTTTATCCTCCATTTCTTTTGTGCATTGCATTGTGGGTGAATAGTGTCCATCAACAGCACACTAAACAATCAGGTGTGTTTTTATAAGATCTATACTGACAGTTTTAGTTCCAATGTGAACAAACTTCACATTCAGAACCTGCTTAGAGTCGGTTGCAGTTATAATATTGAGACACATCTGGAAGTTAAACACGTCTCTGGTGAATGGAGAAAAAAAAGAGCCATAATCGATGTTAAGATTCACTGTGGCAATGGGAGAATAAAGAGCGGGGTCTCCATTTTAATCGCTGGAGCTTGATGTGTATTGATGCCCATGAGGATGAGGTAATACACAATAGCAGCGTGAGGGTATGAACGGAAATGGGGGGAAAGAGTCGATGTGCTTTAATGTTGTTATGCAGCCTGACAGAGGATAAATCAACATGTTCTTCCTCGTTATTAAAGCATTTTTTAAAACACACATCATCCGGTTTGCATGTGTGGAAGTTGGGTTGTGTGAGGCGCTTTCTAGTCCCTGAGGTAGATGGCAGTAAAAAGACGTCTCACTTTAACAGAGAGACCAAGCCAGCAATGTTACGTATTCCACATCTGACAAGAGCTCGACACAAAGATTGCTGTGAAAAGAAAAGTGCACAAAAGCTTTAAACGGAAACTTCAGTCAGAGAACTGGCAGCTCATTGAGTCTCCACGGAACTGACCAAAAAAAGCTAAAGTAAAGAAAGCTTTCCATCAACTCTCATTTCACTTACTGGGAAAAAAACCAACTGTATTCTTTCAGCCACTCTCTTTGAGATCACACTTGTTTCTTTTTTGTTGCACACTGCTTCCATTTAGTTGCAGGGTTCTTGCGATCATAGAAAAGTCCTTGAAAAATGTGTTATGTTCATGTCGTTCATTTACGCCGAGTTTGAAATAATGAATATGCTTTTAAAAGAAAGACGCTCAAAATATAAGCAGGCATACATACAGGCATCTATATAAATGTTTATTATTTTAATCAAACTCATTCATTTGTGTCATTTAAGGTTTACTGTATGCTTTGGAATCTCATTGTTAGTTTAAATACTACTTTTTCTCACTTTTTCATGTTTACGCCCAGATTCACTAAATGTTTGGTCATGGAAATTTGGTTTAAAGTCCTGGAAATCCACTGGTCAGAATGTGTATGAGCCCTGTAGTGTTGTTTTTAATAAGTCCAGCTGCTGACTGTTTCTCTAACATCTTCGCTGTCCAGGTATCTTCCACTGCTACATGGAGTACGCTCACCTGAAGGGCGAGGCGGGCGCCAACGTGACGCTCCAGGAACTCGGCTTCCAGACCGACTTCACCGTCTACCTGCAGATCAGACAGACCTGGCTGGCCTTCAGTCAGTAACCGCTGTAGACTCTGACACCGTTAAAAAGAAGAGACCCCCTCCTGACCTCTCCCTCTTCTCCTTTTTAGTGATCATCCTGGCCATCATGGAGGTCGTCATCATCCTCCTGCTCATCTTCCTCAGGAAGAGGATCCTCATTGCCATCGCGCTCATCAAAGAAGCCAGCAGGTCAGACTCTGACGGAGAGGAGCAGTGGAAACTAAATACGTTTTACTGGGTCTGACTGCACTGATGACGTCATCACAATGCGACTCAGAGACGTATTTTTGTGATGTTGTGTTCTCAGAGCCGTCGGTCATGTGATGAGTTCCCTCTTCTACCCTCTGTTCACGTTCCTCCTGCTGGCCATCGTCATCGCCTACTGGGCCGTCACTGCTGTGTATCCTTTCACCTCTCCGCCAGCCGGCGTCACTATTTATTTATTTATTTATTTATGGTCGCGTGTGGCTCCATAACGGAGGAGCAGCAGGTGGGCGTTGCTGTGATTGACAGGTCGCTGTGGAGTTGGCCGGGTCTTTGTGTTGCAACTTTAACCCTTGCAGTGCTTTTCCAGTTCATGAAAGTACATTTTAGCACTTTTGGTCGCCTAAAAATGTCATACTCAGCGTTTAGTTGTACCCCAATTGGTGACGTCACGACGACCAAGTCCACTTCCTGTATACACATATGAGCGAAG